>NW_017674221.1:41569-90548 GCF_001879085.1 Nicotiana attenuata
ATATATATATATATATATATATATATATATATATATATATATATGTGGGACTTTTAAAAGCCGATACATGAACTTGCACTTTTCCCATTTGAACACTCCAACTTGATGCAATAAATACTAATAAACATATTTGACCGTTGACTATGCCTATGTGGAAGCAGCGCAGCTGACATGGCTAAATTGTATGCAAATCACGCTATAAAGGCGCGTGTATAGTATTATTTTATTTAAAAAAAGAAAAGAAAAAAATAGACCTTCCCTTTCCCCTTCTCTTTTCCCCTCGTCTTCCCTACCAAACTCCCAGCTCCCTTTTCCCCCTCCCCCTTCTATTCTACCATAACCACTTCTAGCAAAACCATGGGAAGTAAAGGTGATGTCAAGACCAACAACGTTACCAATCAAAGGAAACCCATATTTCTTTGTCTTCATGGGTTTCGAACCAGTGGCCAAATTCTTAAGAAACAAATCTTTGACAAATGGCCAACTCAAGTTGTAGAAAAATTGGATCTTGTTTTGTTGATGCACCTTTTCCTTGTCAAGGCAAATCTGAAGTTGAGGGTATTTTTTATCCTCCTTACCACGAATGGTTCCAATTCAACAAGGCCGTTTATTTTATTTTATTTCTTGCTCTTTACAGTTGCAGGCTTAAGAATTCATATATTTTACTTTCAATGAAAATGAAAACTTTTTTTACTTAATTGTGATTGATTTTTTATATAGGAATTTACGAAGTATAAGAATTTTGATAAATGTCTTGCATATATCAGAATTCGATTGAACTTCAGTCTCCATTATTGGAGCTTATGCTTATAGTCTCCATTATCGGAGCTTTTATTTACAGTTTGTGCCTAGGAGGTGAAGAATAAAAAAAGGAAAAGAGAAGAAAAAAAAATTAATAAATTAATTTTGGAAAAGGACGGGGCCCACAAATTGGGACCTTGAACATACAGGTGTCAACAAAATGTGAATGAATGAATGTTGTGGCTATATAAAATATTAAATTAAATCCATGTCAATAGCAATTGAACAACACACACCATTACAAGTGTTTATTAGTAGCCATTTTTTCAAGTAAAGGTGTCCAAATGGGAAACTCAAGAGTTCATATATCGGCTTTACAAACTGAAGCAAGTTTAAGTGGCCAGGAAGCCATTTCACCTAATAAGTTCATACATAACTATTCTACAACAACCAGACACGAAAAATTTGCAACGAATACCAAGAAAACTAACACGCGGAATTCAACTAGGAATAAAACTCAACAAAGTATGATGAGTAACACAGCACCCAGAGCTAGTCTCCCACATATAAAGACAAGGCTTTCACAAAGCACAAATACACAACCAATCTAAAGTCATCCAATCCGGCTAAGCAAAGAAGTGTAGAACATGAAACAGAGAAAGATGCACGAAGTACAAACAGGCATCAAGTAGAGGTATGTAATAAGTGAAATCATATAACAAGTGGAGGTATGTAGTAGGTAAGGGCATATAGCAAGTGAAGGCAGGTATTTAGTGAAACCATGTGATAGGTTAAGACATCTAATAAGTACATCAAGTAGCAAATAGAGGCATGTAACACGTACGGGCGAATGACAAATAAAGGCAGGAATTTGAAGAAGACATTTAGCAAGAGTAAATCAAGTGAAAGCCTCGGAGTAACCATAACAGACAAGGTAGAAATATAGATATCACAGTAACAGGCTGTAGCAGCCCAGCCCGCTAGTAATATTGTCCGCTCTAGGCCTAGGCCCTCACGGGTTTAAAACGCGTCACTAGGGTCTAAGGCTTGTTAACTTATATACCCAGCATCCCTCTTGTGTTTTGCCGATGTGGGACACTGTCTAAAGTCTAGGGTGTTGGTTATATAAGTTAACAAGCCTTAGACCCTAGTGACGCGTTTTAAACCCGTGAGGGTCTAGGCCCAGAGCGGACAATATCACTAGCGGGCTGGGCCGTTACAGATGGTATCAGAGCTCTAGGTTACACGGGTCTCACAATTCACGGACAAGCTTAGTAGAGTCTGAGGGATCGGTACGGAGACGTCTGTATTTATCCCCCGGAGGCTACAGAGTTAGGAAAAACTTCACATTTGTTCTTTCTTGTCGTGCGGTTTGGTTTCTCAATGCTAATTGAATTTCTACTCTGTTCTTTTGCAGATGGCGAGAACACGCGCTTCCTCGTCCACCGATCAGCAGCCCGAACCCCCAGCAGCAGTTCCCACGAGGGGCAGAGGGCGAGGCCGAGGCAGGGGCAGAGCTCAGCCCAGGGCAGCAGCACCCGTAGCGGAGCCTCATGTTGACTTTGATGATGAGGTTCCGGCCCCAGCAGTTCCGGTGGGCCCAGCTCAGGTCCCAGAGAGGTTTATTGCTACCTCAGTTCTTCAGGATGCTCTAGTCCGATTAGTGGGCCTTATGGAGAGTGTCACCCGGGCAGGTTTACTTCCTGTAGCACCAGCCGTCTCTCAGGCTGGAGGAGGAGCCCAGACTCCTTCTACTCGCACTCCGGAGCAGGTAGCTGCCCAGTTTCAGACTCCAGCGGCTCAGCCAGTTGGACCGATTCAGTCGAGTGTGGTAGCTCAGACCGTCAATGGTGCAGATGTCTGCCGATGCTTTGTGGAGATTGGACAGGTTCACCAAGCTCTTCACTACTACTTTCAGCGGTGCATCTACTGAGGATCCCCAAGATTATCTAGACAGCTGTCATGAGGTTCTTAGGAACATGAGGATAGTTGAGACCAATGGGGTCGATTTTGCTACATTTTGCTTGTCTGGATCTGCCAAGACTTGGTGGAGAGATTATTGCTTGGCTAGACCAGCCGGATCACCAGCCTTGACTTGGGAGCAGTTTACACAGCTATATCTGGAGAAGTTTCTCCCTATCACACAGAGAGAGGCCTATCGGAGGCAGTTTGAGCGTCTCCAGCAGGGTTCCATGACTGTCACCCAGTATGAGACCAGGTTCATCGATTTGGCTCGTCATGCTCTTATCATACTTCCCACTGAGAGAGAGAGGGTGAGGAGGTTCGTTGATGGAATTATTCAGCCGATTCGTCTTCAGATGGCTAGAGAGACTGGGAGTGAGATATCTTTCCAGGAGGCGGCCAATGTGGCCCGGAGAATGGAGATGGTTTTGTCACAGGGAGGTGGTCATGGGTCGGATAAGAGGCCCCGTCATTCAAGTCGATTCAGTGGTACCTCATCTGGAGGTAGGGATTCATATGGTAGAGGCCATCCTCCTTGGCCTTTTCAGTCAGCACTTCAGGTTTCTCACGGTGCTTCAGGTGGCCGTGGTTCTCACACGCAGTATTCTGATCAGCAGCCATAAAGTGCACCACCAGCTCCTATCAGTGCACCGCCGCTCTAGAGTTTTCGGGGTGGTTATTCAAGTCGCCAGGGTCAATCTCAGTCTCCTCAGTCGCAGCGCTCAGGTGGATGTTTTGAGTGTAGTGAGTATGGTCATATCAGGAGGGCTTGTCCGAGATTGGTGGGTACTCAGTCGTAGCAGCAGGGTTCCCGTGCTATGGTTCAGGCGCCAGGTGTTCCACAGCCCGCCCAGCCAGCTAGAGGTGGGGGTAGAGGTGCTAGAGGTGGAGCTCAGACCGCTAGAGGTGGAGGCCAGCCGGCCGCAGGCCGTCCCAGAGAGGAAGACCAGGGTGGTAGGGCCCAGCCCCGATGTTACGCTCTTCCAGCCAGGCCTGAGGCTGAGGCTTCCGATGCAGTTATCACAGGTACTATTCTGGTTTGTGATAGAGATGCTTCAGTGTTATTTGATCCAGGGTATACATACTCATATGTGTCATCTTATTTTGCACCGTATCTGGTCATGCCTAGTGATTCTTTGAGTGCTCCTGTTTATGTGTCTACACCGGTGGGTGATTCTATTGTGGTAGATCGAGTCCATCGTTCTTGTATTGTGGTGATTGGGGGTCTTGAGACTCGTGTAGATTTGTTGCTTCTGGACATGGTTGATTTCGACGTTATATTGGGGATGGACTGGTTATCCCTTACCACGCTATCTTGGACTGTCATGTCAAGACTGTAACCTTAGCCTTACCGGGTTTGCCTCGTTTAGAGTGGAGAGGGACTCCTGGTCGTTCTACCCGTAGTGTTATCTCTTATGTGAAGGCTCGACGTATGGTCGAGAAGGGGTGTTTGACCTATTTGGCTTACGTTCGCGATTCTAGTGTTGAGGTCCCTTCTATTGATTCTGTGCCCGTTGTTCGGGAGTTTCCTAAGGTATTTCCTTCAGACCTGTCGGGTATGCCACCCGATAGGGATATTAACCTTTGCATTGATTTGGCTCCGGGCACCCAGCCCATTTCTATCCCGCCGTATCGCATGGCCCCGCCTGAGTTGAAAGAGTTAAAGGAGCAGTTGCAAGACTTCCTTTAGAAGGGTTTCATTAGACCTAGTGTTTCGCCTTGGGGTGCGCCGGTGTTGTTTTTTAAGAAGAAGGATGGGTTGATGAGAATGTGTATTGATTACCGACAGCTGAACAAGGTTACAATCAAGAATAAGTATCCGCTGCCGATGATTGATGATTTGTTCGATCAGCTTCAGGGTGCTAAGGTATTTTCAAAGATTGACTTGAGATCTGGCTACTATCAGTTGAGGATTAGGGCATCCGATGTCCACAAGACAGCTTTTCGCACTCGGTACGGGCATTATGAGTTCTTGGTGATGTCATTCGGGTTGACAAATACCCCAGCAACTTTTATGGATTTCATGAACCGAGTGTTCAGGCCTTATTTGGATTCGTTCGTGATAGTCTTCATTGATGATATATTGATATATTCCCGCAGCCGGGAGGAACACGAGCAGCATCTATGTCACGACCCGGATTTCCCCACCCTCGGGGGTCGTGATGGCGCCTACTCGTGGAAGCTAGACAAGCCACAAAACATAAACTCCTACCTATTTCATTTTAAATCCTTTTATCTATCATAACGACAAGCGTTAAATATTTAAATGACAGCGGAATATGAAATTAAAGCGGAAGACTTAAATAAAATATAAAACCAAACTATCCTGAAGACCAATACATGCCTCTAACCAGAACCTGGTGTCAAATCATCCACGGACTACTAAGAGTACTAAATACAATCGTTTGAAAGGAATATAACACTGTTTGTCTCGAAACATGAGATAAAAGAATGTAATATAAGATAGAGGAGACGTCGGGCCTGCGGACGCGTGCAAGGCTACCTCGGAGTCTCGGTGGACTGAAGGCTGGCTCCCGAGCTACTGCTGCTGTCCGGGACCTGGATCTGTGCAAAAGAGCACAGAGTGTAGTATCAGCACAACCGATCCCATGTGCTGGTAAGTGCCTAGCCTAACCTCGGCGAAGTAGTGACGAGGCTAGACAGGATTACCACATCAACCTGTACAGTTATATATGTATATATCCACAACGGGAAAATAATAAGATCAAACATTTTAAATGGGAGGGGAACATGCTTCGGGGATAGCAGATAATACAGAATTTCAAGAAAATAATAAAGAACATCAATAATTTAACTCTAACACGGATAAGGAAAATAAAAGCAGATTTCACTATCAGCACATATCTCGTTGCAGGCGTGCAACCCGATCCCATTTCTCAATAATTAAATCTTGTGGTAGGCGTACCACTCGCTCCCATTTCATTAAATCTCGTGGTAGGCGTACCACCCGCTCCCATTTCATTAAGTCAACAGTTCTTCCAAATAAAATTTACTCCAACAAAAGCAACAATTAATACGAATTCATAAGACAACAAGTACACAATAATTATGACTCACTGAGGAAAATAAGTAATGACAAGCATCAATTAATTATGGACTTTAAGGAGCAAATAGGCAATTTTATATTTAGTATGCTAAATGTCAAGTAGCAATTAAGTCACATAAACATGTAGCAATTATAGCATAAATTCACGGCATAGTGTTGCGCAAGGATACCTCGAGCCAATAATTACAAGTAACACAATAAAGAAAAATGCCAACACAAAGAATCACAGTAATAGTGGGATAAGACAATCAATGCACGTGAACCGTTAACAACAAGAAAATCAGTAAATAGCAGTAAAGGGCAACATAACTAATTTATCAGCAAAAAATCAGGAAAATCAAAGACAAGTGCACGGCATCACCCTTCGTGCTTTTACTCTCGTCTTCACCAAGCAATAATATAATGAAAACGTGCACGACATCACCCTTCGTGCTTTTACTCTCTTTTCTCACCAAAGCAATTAGAATAATAAAATGTGCACGGCATCACCCTTCGTGTTTTTACTCTCTTTCCTCACATATAATCAATAGAATTGGCACGGAATGGTATATAGTGCGGCACGACATCACCCTTCGTGCTTTACACTCTTTCTTCACAATAGCAAACAATGTACGACATCACCCTTCGTGCTTTACACTCTTTCCTCACAATAAACAAACAATGCACGGGATCACCCTTCGTGCTTTACACTCTTCCTCACCCGAACAACAATCACAAACAAGGGTCAAGGGAATAAACAAAATAATAATAGAAATCCCGGCAAGGGAACACAATTAAACAATAAAATCCCGGCAAGGGTACAACATCAATAATCTCAACGTCCCGGCAAGGGAAAATAATCAATCAGCAACAATATCCCGGCAAGGGAACAATTTAAATACTCTTTCTTTTTCTTTCACTTTTATTTCATATCTCACTTTTCCACTTGAGCCAATGCTCCAAAGTGTTTAATCATTTCATATACTTTCACATTTGTAATATAACTTGAGCCAATGCTCCTCGATGTTCATAGGTCACAATTTCCTTTCACAAGCTTTTCACAACAAATAGGAATCATCACCAAGGTAAGAGGAATACAACGAAATCAAGATATTCACAATTTAAAGACTCACGGTCATGCTAGACACCAACGTATAGATACTCGTCACCATGCCTATACGTCGTACTCGACAAGAAGCAATTAGCAAATAAGACTCAACTCCTAGTCCCTCAAGCTAGGGTTAGACCAAACACTTACCTTAAACTTCCACGGCCAATTCAATCCTCAATAACCGCCTTTCCTCTCGAATTCGGCTCCAAATCAATTGTATCTATACAATAATGACTTCAATACATCAATAAATGCTAAACAATACGAACCCAATGCCTAATTATAGCTTTTCCATCATTTTTCCCAAAAAATTAAAAATCGACCCCGGGCCCGCTTGGTCAAAAAACGAGGTTCGGACCAAAATCAAATCCCCCATTCAGCCACGAGCCCAAATATATAATTTGTTTTCAAATTTGACCCCAAAACGAGGTCTAAATCAAGAAAAATCAAAAAGCCCTAACTCTACCCAAATACCCGATTTTCTACCTTAAATCACATGTTTTAGACCTAGAATTTCAATAGATGTTGAAGGAAATGGAAGAAAATATGCTAAGAATTACTAACCCAAGAGGTTTTGATGAAGAATTGCTTCAATGGTCGCCCAAGAGCTTGGAGAAGAAAGGTTTTGGTGAAAACTTGGTGAAATCCCGTAATGATTCTGTTTTGGGGTTTTAAAAAATAACTGGGCGAAATTACTCATCGCGTTCACAACAGGCTGGTCGCGTTCGCGATGAGTACACTTAACGGACCATCGCGATCGCGAGAGGAAGAATGCGAACGCGGAGAGTAAAAGGGCTGTGGCCCAGATATTGACCTACGCGAACACGTGGGCCATCACGCGAACGCGATGAAGGAATCCTGCAAAGCTACGCGAAGGCGAATATGTGCATGCGAATGCGAATGCGAAGAGGAAAGAAAGCCAAGCCCTCAGGGTCAAATAACCCTACGCGAACGCGAGGCAGGGATGCGAACGCGATGGAAGAAAAATCAAAGCTTCGCGAACGCGGAAGATGCGTCGCGAACGCGAAGAAGAAATGGGGTCTGCAACAGCTTAAGCAAAATCTGCTATTTTCATAAGTCCAAAACCACTCCGAAATACCTCCGAAACACTCCTGAGCCCTCGAGGCTCCTAACCAAACACATGCACTAACTCAACAACATCCACGAACTTAACCGTGCGATCAAATTGTCAAAATAACATAAAAAACAATGAATCAAACCTCAAAATCAATAGTTTTTCTTCAAACTTCATTAAGTTTCAAATTTAGAACTTTAAGCCCGAAACACGTCAAACGACGTTCGATTTCAACCAAACTTTGCAAAAACATCTTAAATCACATATAAGACCTGTACAGGGCGCCGGAACCAAAATACGGGCCCGATACCAACACGTTCTAATCAATTTCCATTTCAATTTTCCATAACAATTTAGAAAAACAATTTCCTTTAAAAATACATTTCTCGGGCTCGGTACCTTGGAATTCAATTCCGGGCATACGTCCGAGTCTCATATTTAACTACGGACCCTCCGGGACCGTCAAATCACGGGTCCGGGTCCGTTTGCCCAAAATATTGACCAAAGACAAACTTATTCATTTTAACACCAAAATTTAGCATTTTTCACAGAATTTCATATTTAAGTTTTCTGGCTACGCGCCCGGACTGCACGCAAATCGAGGCAACTCTAAATGAGGTTTTCAAGGCCTCGGAAGCACAGAATGGGTAAGAAAACAGGTGATGACCCTTTGGGTCGTCACATTCTCCACCTCTAAAATAACCGTTCGTCCTCGAACGGACAGAAGAAAGAAGTACCTGAGTCGGGGAAAAGATGAGGATAACGGCTCCGCATATCGGACTCAGACTCCCAGGTCGATGCCTCAGGAGGCTGACCTCTCCACTGAACACGAACAGAAGGGAAACTCTCTGATCTCAACTGACGAACCTGCCGGTCTAAAATAGCTACCGGCTCCTCCTCATAAGACAAGTCCTTGTCCAACTGGACAGTGCTGAAATCTAACACGTGGGCTGGATCACCCTGATACCTTCGAAGCAAGGACACATGAAACACTGGATGCACGACTGATAAGCTCGGCGGCAAAGCAAGTCTATAAGCCACCTCTCCAACTCGGTCAAGAATCTCAAACGGACCAATGAACCTAGGGCCAAGCTTTCCCTTCTTCCCAAATCTCATCACGCTTTTCATAGGCAACACTCGGAGCAATACCCGCTCACCAACCATGAAAGCCACATCTCGAACCTTGCGGTCTGCATAGCTCTTTTGCCTGGATTGAGCTGAACGAAGCCTATCCTGAATGATCCTGACCTTGTCCAAGGCCTCCTGAACCATATCCGTACCCAAAAACGGAGCCTCTCCCGGCTCAAACCATCCAACCGGAGACCGACACCGCCTACCATATAAGGCCTCATAAGGAGCCATCTGGATGCTCGATTGGTAGCTGTTGTTGTAGGCAAACTCCGCTAAAGGCAAGAACTGATCCCACGAATCTCCAAAGTCAATAACACAAGCCCGGAGCATATCCTCTAAGATCTGAATAGTCCACTCGGACTGACCGTCCGTCTGGGGATGAAATGCTGTGCTCAACTCAACCTGCGTGCCCAACTCTCGATGTACTGCTCTCGAGAAGCGCGAGGTAAATTGCGTACCCCGATCCGAAATGATAGATACGGGCACACCATGAAGGCAAACAATCTCCCGAATGTAGATCTCAGCTAACCTCTCAGAAGAATAGGAAACTGCCACAGGAATGAAATGTGCTGACTTCCTACTCAAAGCATCGGCCACCACATTGGCCTTTCTCGGATGATTTAAAATGGTGATATCATAATCCTTCAACAACTCCAACCACCTCCTCTGCCTCAAATTCAACTCTTTTTGATTGAACAAATACTGAAGACTCTTGTGATCCGTGAACACCTCACATGCCACGCCACACAGATAATGCCTCCAAATCTTCAACGCGTGAACTATGGCTTCCAACTCCAAATCATGAACCGGATAGTTCTTCTCATGAATCTTCAACTGCCGCGAAGCATAAGCAATAGCCTTGCCATCCTGTATCAACACTGTACCAAGCCCAACACGGGAAGCATCACAATAGACTGTATAAAGCCCTGAACCTGCGGGCAAAACCAACACCGGTGCCGTAGTCAGAGCTATCTTGAGCTTCTGAAAGCTCGCCTCACACTCATCCGACCATCTGAACTGGGCACCCCTTCTGGGTCAACCTGGTCATCGGGGCTGCAGTAGATGAAAACCCCTCCACGAACCGACGATAGTAGCCTGCCAATCCTAAGAAACTCCGAATCTCTGTAGCTGATGCTGGTCTAGGCCAGTTCTCGACTGCCTCAATCTTCTTTGGGTCCACCTGAATACTTTCTGCTGATACGACATGACCCAGAAATGCAACTGAACTTAACCAGAACTCACACTTTGAAAACTTGGCGTACAACTGACTATCCCTCAAAGTCTGAAGAACCACTCTAAGATGCTGCTCGTGCTCCTCTCGGCTGTGGGAATATATCAAAATATCATCATGAAAACTATCACGAACGAATCCAAATAAGGCCTGAACACTCGGTTCACCAAATCCATAAGAGTTGTTGGGGCATTTGTCAACCCGAATGACATCACCAAGAACTCATAATGCCTGTACCGAGTGCGGAAAGCTGCCTTAGGGACATCGGATGCCCTAATCCTCAACTGATGGTAGCAAGATCTCAAGTCAATCTTTGAAAATACCTTGGCACCCTGAAGCTGATCAAACCAATCATCAATCCTCGACAATGGATACCTATTCTTGATTGTAACCTTGTTCAATTGCCGGTAATCAATACACATTCTCAACAACAATACCGGCGCACCCCAAGGCGAAACACTGGGTCTAATGAAACCCTTCTCAAGCAAGTCTTGCACCTGTTCCTTCAACTCTTTCAACTCCGGCGGGGCCATACGATACGGCGGGATAGAAATGGGCTGAGTGCCCAGAGCCAAATCAATGCAAAAGTCAATATCCCTGTCGGGTGGCATACCCGGCAGGTCTGAAGGGAAAACGTCAGGAAACTCACGAACAATGGGCACAGAATCAATAGAAGGGACCTCAGCACTAGAATCACGAACATATGCCAAATAGGCCAAACACCCCTTCTCGACCATACGCCGAGCCTTCACATACAAGATAACACTGCGGGTAGAATGACCAGGAGTCCCTCTCCACTCTAAACGAGGCATACGCGGTAAAGCTAAGGTCACAGTCTTGGCATGACAGTCCAAGATAGAGTGGTAAGGTGATAACCAGTCCATCCCCAATATAATATCGAAGTCAACTATGTCTAAAAACAACAAATCTACACGAGTCTCAAGACCTCCAATCACCACAATACAAGAATGATGGACTCGATCTACCATAATAGAATCACCCACTGGTGTAGACACATAAACAGGAACACTCAATGAATCACTAGGCATGACCAAATACGGCGCAAAATAAAACCGAAGCTTCTCTACCACAAGCCAGAACAACACCTGCACCTCCACCTCTAATACCTTTACCTCTGCCTCTAGCATCTCTACCTCCACCTCTAATACCTCTACCTCCACCTCTAGCTAACTGAGCGGGCTGGACGAGTCCCTCAATGAACCCCCTCACTCTCTCTCACGGTGGGAAGTATGATAAGAGCATGACGAGCCAAGTCAATGAATCTCATCTCGTACTGAGTAACAGTCATAGAACCCTGTTGGGGACGCTCAAACTGCCTCCGATAGACCTCTCTCTGAGTGATGGGGAGAAACTTCTCCAGAAATAGCTGCATGAACTGTCCTTAAGTCAAAGCTGGTGATCCTGCTGGTCTAGCAATAATCCCTCCACCAAGTCTTGGCGGATCCAGACAAGCGAAATGTAGCAAAATCAACCCCATTGGTCTCAACAATCCCCATGTTCCGAGGAACCTCGTGACAACTGTCCAGATAATCCTAGGGATCCTCAGTAGATGCACCGCTGAATGTAGTAGTGAAGAGCTTGGTGAAACTTATCCAACCTCCACAAAAGCCTCTGAAGACGTAGCTGATCTATCACTGGTCTGTGCTGCTGCTCAGCTGAAGAAGCAGTACATGACCTCGCCATTCACGAAGGGACAAGAGTAGAGGTTTCAATTTAGCATTTTGAGAAACAAAACCGTACGACAGGAGAGAACAAGTGTGAAGTTTTCCTAACTCCGTCGCCTCTAGGGGATAAATACACACGTCTCCGTACCGATCCCTCAGACTCTACTAAGCTTGTCCTTGAATTGTGAGACCTATGTAACCTAGAGCTCTGATACCAACTTGTCACGACCCGGATTTCCCCACCCTCGGGGGTCGTGATGGCACCTACTCGTGGAAGCTAGACAAGCTACAAAACATAAACTCCTACCTATTTCATTTTAAATCCTTTTATCTATCATAACGACAAGCGTCAAATATTTAAATGGCAGCGAAATATGAAATTAAAGCGGAAGACTTAAATAACAGATAAAACCAAACTATCCTGAAGACCAACACATGCCTCTAACCAGAACCTGGTGTCACATCATCCACGGAATACTAAGAGTACTAAATACAATCGTTTGAAAGGAATATAACTATGTTTGTCTCGAAACATGAATAAGATAGAGGAGACACCGGGCCTGCGGACGTGTGCAAGGCTACCTCGGAGTCTCGGAGGACTGAAGGCTGGCTCCCGAGCTACTGCTGCTGTCCGGGACCTGGATCTGTGCAAAAGAGCACAGAGTGTAGTATCAGCACAACCGACCCCATGTGCTGGTAAGTGCCTAGCATAATCTCGGCGAAGTAGTGACGAGGCTAGACAGGACTACCGCATCAACATGTACAGTTATATATGTATATATCTACAACGGGAAAATAACAAGATCAAACATATTAAATGGGAGGGGAACATGCTTCGGGGATAGCAGATAATACAGAATTTCAAGAAAATAATAAAGAACATCAATAATTTAACTCTAACACGGATAAGGGAAATAAAAGCAGATTTCACTATCAGCACATATCTCGTTGTAGGTGTGCAACGCGATCCCATTTTTCAATAATTAAATCTCGTGGTAGGCGTACCACCCGCTACAATTTCATTAAATCTCGTGGTAAGCGTACCACCCGCTCCCATTTCATTAAGTCAACAGTTCTTCCAAATGAAATTTACTCCAACAAATGCAACAATTAATACAAATTCATAAGACAACAAGTACACAATAAATATGACTCACTGAGGAAAACAAGTAATGACAAGCAACAATTAGTTATGGACTTTAAGGAGCAAATAGGCAATTTAATATTTAGTATGCTAAATGTCAAGTAGCAATTAAGTCACATAAACATGTAGCAATTATAGAATAAATAAAAGGCATAATGTTGCGCAAGGATACCTCGAGCCAATAATAACAAGTAACACAATAAAGGAAAATGCCAACACAAAGAATCACAGTAATAGTGGGATAAGACAATTAATGCACTTGAACCGTTAACAAGAAGAAAATTAGTAAATAGTAGTAAAGGGCAACATAACTCAATTATCAGCAAAAAATCAGGAAAATCAAAGACAAGTGCACGGCATCACCCTTCGTGCTTTTACTCTCGTCCTCACCAAGCAATAATATAATGAAAACGTGCACGGCATCACCCTTCGTGCTTTTACTCTCTTTCCTCACCAAAGCAATTAGAATAATAAAATGTGCACGGCGTCACCCTTCGTGCTTTTACTCTCTTTCCTCACATATAATCAATAGAATTGGCACGGAATGGTACATCGTGTGGCACGGCATCACCCTTCGTGCTTTACACTCTTTCCTCACAATAGCAAACAATGCACGGCATCACGCTTCGTGCTTTACACTCTTTACTCACAATAAACAAACAATGCACGGCATCACCCTTCGTGCTTTACACTCTTCCTCACCCAAACAACAATCACAAACAAGGGGCAAGGGAATAAACAAAATAATAATAGAAATCCCGGCAAGGGAACACAATTAAACAATTAAATCCCGGCAAGGGTACAACATCAATAATCTCAACGTCCCGGCATGGGAAAATAATCAATAAGCAACAATATCCCGGCAAGGGAACAATTTAAATACTCTTTCTCTTTCTTTCACTTTTATTTCATATCTCACTTTACCACTTGAGCCAATGCTCCAAAGGGTTTAATCATTTCATATACTTTCACATTTGTAATATAACTTGAGACAATGCTCCTCGATGTTCATAGGTCACAATTTCCTTTCACAAGCTTTTCACAACAAATAGGAATCATCACCAAGGTAAGAGGAATACAACGAAATCAAGATATTCACAATTTAAAGACTCATGCTAGACACCAACGTATAGATACTCGTCACCATGCCTATACGTCGTACTCGACAAGAAGCAATTAGCAAATAAGATTCAACTCCTAGTCCCTCAAGCTAGGGTTAGACCAAACACTTACCTCAAACTTCCACGGCCAATTCAATCCTCAATAACCGCCTTTCCTCTCGAATTCGGCTCCAAATCAATTGTATCTATACAATAATGACTTCAATATATCAATAAATGCTAAACAATACGAACCCAATGCCTAATTATAGCTTTTCCATCATTTTTCCAAAAAACTCAAAAATTGACCCCGGGCCCGCTTGGTCAAAACACGAGGTTCGGACCAAAATCAAATCCCCCATTCACCCACAAGCCCAAATATATAATTTATTTTCAAATTCGACCCCAAAACGAGGTCTAAATCAAGAAAAATCAAAAAGCCCTAACTCTACCCAAATACCCAATTTTCTACCTTAAATCACATGTTTTAGACCTAGAATTTCAATAGATGTTGAAGGAAATGGAAGAAATAAGCTAGGAATTAATAACCCAAGAGGTTTTGATGAAGAATTGCTTCAATGGTCGCCCAAGAGCTTGGAGAAGAAAGGTTTTGGTGAAAACTTGGTGAAATCCCGTAATGATTCTATTTTGGGGTTTTAAAAAATAACTGGGCGAAATTACTCATCGTGTTCGCGACAGGCTGGTTGCGTTCGCTACGAGTACACTTAACGGACCATCGCGATCGCGAGAGGAAGAACGCGAACGCGGAGAGTAAAAGGGTTGTGGCCCAGAAATTGACCTACGCGAACGCGTGGGCCATCACGCAAACGTGATGAACGAATCCTGCAAAGCTACGCGAACGCGAATATATGCATGTGAACGTGAAGAGGAAAGAAAGCTAAGCCCTCAGGGTCAAATAACCCTACGCGAATGCGAGGCAGGGATGCGAACGCGATGTAAGAAAAATCAAAGCTTCGCGAACGCGAAGAAGAAATGGGGTCTGCAACAGCTGAAACAAAATTTGCTATTTTCATAAGTCCAAAACCACTCCTAAACACCTCCGAAACACTCCCGAGCCCTCGGGGCTCCTAACCAAACACATGCACTAACTCAACAACATCCTACGAACTTAACCGTGCGATCAGATCGCCAAAATAACATAAAAAACAATGAATCAAACCTCAAAATCAAGAGTTTTTCTTCAAACTTCATTAAGTTTCAAATCTAGAACTTTAAGCCCGAAACACGTCAAACGACGTCCGATTTCAACCAAACTTTACAGAAACATGTTAAATCACACATAAGACCTGTACCGGGCGCCGGAACCAAAATGCGGGCCCGATACCAACACGTTCTAATCAATTTCCATTTCAATTTTCCTTAACAATTTCAGAAAAACAATTTTCTTTAAAAATTTATTTCTCGGGCTCGGACCTCGGAATTCGATTCCGGGCATACGCTCGAGTCCCATATTTTCCTACGGAACCTCCGGGACCGTCAAATCACGGGTCCGGGTCTGTTTGCCCAAAATGTTGACCAAAGTCAAACTTATTCATTTTAACACCAAAATTTAGCATTTTTCACAGAATTTCATATTTAAGTTTTCTGGCTACGCGCCCGGACTGTGCACGCAAATTGAGGCAACTCTAAATGAGGTTTTCAAGGCCTCGGAAGTAGAGAATGGGTAAGAAAATAGGTGATGACCCTTTGGGTCGTCACAATCTCAGAGTGGTTCTTCAGACTCTGAGGGATAGTCAGTTATATGCTAAGTTCTTGAAGTGTGAGTTCTTGTTGAGTTCAGTTGCATTTCTGAGTCATGTTGTATCAGTAGAGGGTATTCAGGTTGATCCGAAGAAGATTGAGGCAGTCATGAACTGGCCTAGACCAGCATCAGCTACAGAGATTCGGAGTTTCTTAGGATTGGAAGGCTACTATCGTCGGTTCGTGGAGGCGTTTTCATCCATTGTAGCCCCGATGACCAGGTTAACCCAGAAGGGTGCCCAGTTCAGATGGTCGGATGAGTGTGACGCAAGCTTTCAGAAGCTCAAGACAGCTCTGACTACGGCATCGGTGTTGGTTTTGCCCACAGGTTCAGGGCCTTACACAGTATATTGTGATGCATCTCGTATTGGGCTTGGCGCAGTATTGATGCAGGATGGCAAGGTCATTGCCTATTCTTCGCGGCAGTTGAAGATTCATGAGAAGAACTATCTGGTTCATGATTTGGAGTTGGCCGCCATTGTTCACGCATTGAAGATTTTGAGGCACTATCTGTATGGCATGGCATGTAAGGTGTTCACGGATCACAAGAGTCTTCAGTATCTGTTCAAGCAAAAGGAGTTGAATTTGAGGCAGAGGAGGTGGTTGGAGTTGTTGAAAGACTATGATATCACCATCTTATATCATCCGGGAAAGGCCAATGTGGTGGCCGATGCTTTGAGTAGGAAGTCAGCTAGCATGGGCAGTCTCGCTTATATTCCGGTCAGTGAGAGACCGCTTGCTTTGGGTGTTCAGGCTTTGGCCAATCAGTTCGTGAGGCTGGATGTTTCTGAGCCCAGTCGTGTGTTAGCTTGCACGGTCGCTCGTTCTTCTTTATTGGAGCGTATCCGTGATCGGCAGTATGATGATCCCCATTTGTGTGTCCTTAGAGACACGGTGCAGCACGGAGGTGCCAAGCAGGTTACCTTAGGTGATGATGGAGTTTTGAGATTGCAGGGTCGAGTTTGTGTGCCTAATGTGGATGGACTCCGAGAGTTGATTATAGAGGAGGCCCATAGCTCCCGGTACTCTATTCATCCGGGCGCCGCGAAGATGTATCAGGATTTGCGGCAACATTATTGGTGGCGGAGAATGAAGAAAGATATCGTTGCATATGTGGCTCGGTGTTTGAATTTTCAGCAGGTTAAGTACGAGCATTAAAGGCCCGGTAGTTCATTTCAGAGGATTGAGCTTCTCGAGTGGAAGTGGGAGCGGATCATTATGGACTTTGTTGTTGGACTCTCGCAGACTCGGAAGAAGTTCGATGCAGTATGGGTCATTGTTGATAGGCTGACCAAGTCAGCACATTTCATTACTGTGGCGATCTCATATTCTTCCGAGAGGTTTGCTGAGATCTATATCCGGGAGATTGTTCGCCTTAATGGTGTGCCCATTTCTATCATTTTGGACCGAGGTACACAGTTTACCTCGTGTTTTTGAAGGGCAGTTCAGCGAGAGTTGGGCACGCGGGTTGAGTTGAGCACAGCATTTCATCCCCAGACGAACGGGCAGTCCGAGCAGACTATTCAGATTTTAGAGGATATGCTCCGATCTTGTGTCATTGACTTTGGAGGCTCGTGGGATCAGTTTTTGCCTTTAGCGGAGTTTGCCTACAACAATAGCTACCAGTAGAGTGTCCAGGTGGCTCCTTATGAGGCTTTCTATGGTAGGCGGTGTCGGTCTCCGGTTGGATGGTTTGAGCCAGGAGAGGCTCGGTTGTTAGGTACGGATCTGGTTCAAGATGCCTTGGACAAGGTCAGGATTATTCAGGATAGGCTTCGTACAGCTCAGTCCAAGCAAAAGAGTTATGCCGACCGCAAGGTTCGAGATTTGGCTTTCATGGTCAGTGAGCGGGTATTGCTTCGAGTGTCGCCTATGAAGGGCGTGATGAGATTTGGGAAGAAGGGCAAGCTTAGCCCTAGGTTCATTGGTCCGTTTGAGATTCTTGGTCGAGTGGGAGAGGTGGCTTATAGACTTGCATTGCCGCAAAGCTTATCAGCCGTGCATCCAGTGTTTCATGTGTCCATGCTTCGGAGGTATAACGACGATCCATCCCACGTGTTAGATTTCAGCACCGTCTAGTTGGACAAGGACTTGTCTTATGAGGAGGAGCCGGTAGCTATTCTAGACCGGCAGGTTCGTCATCTGAGATCGAAGAGTTTTCCTTCTGTTCGTGTTCAATGGAGAGGTCAGCCTGCTGAGGCAATGACCTGGGAGTCCGAGTCCGATATGCGGAGCCGTTATCCCCATCTTTTCCCCGACTCAGGTACTTCCTTCTTCTGTCCATTCGAGGACGAACGGTTGTTTTAGAGGTGAAGAATGTGATGACCCAAAAGGTCATCACTTGTTTTTAAATTAAATTCTGCATTTCGAGGCCTTAAAAACCTCTTTCAGCATCACCTCGATTTGCATGCGCAGTCCCGGCGTGTAACCGGAAAGTCTATATGTGAAAATCTGTGAAAAATGATAAAATTTGGCTTTAAAATGAATTAAGTTGACTTCGGTCAGTATTTTGGATAAACGGACCCGGACCCGTGATTTGATGGTCTCGGAGGGTCTGTAGGAAAATATGGGACTTGGGCATATGCCCGGAATCGAATTCCGAGGTCCCAAGCCCGAGAAATGAATTTTTGAAAGAAATTGTTTTTTGAAAAATATAAAGGCTTTTGAAAGTGAAATGTTGTGTGAAACCGGTGGTATCGGGCCCGTATTATGGTTTCGGAGCCCGGTACAGGTTCAATATGATTTATATGTGTTGTTGGTAAAGTTTGGTAAGAAACGGAATTCATTTGACGTGATTCGGACCTTAAATGCAAAACTTGATGTTTAAAGAAGTTTTGAGAAATTTTATTGATTTTGAGGTTTAATCCGATGTTCATGATGCTATTTTGGTGATTGGATTACACGAATAAGTCCGTAGGATGTTTTTGAGGTTGTGTGTATATTTGGTTTGGAGCCCCGAGGGCTCAGGTGAGTTTTGGATAGGCCACGGGGTGTATTTTGGACTTGGTAAATTGCAGGTTTTCAGCTAATGTGCACAGGTCTGGCGAAGCCTGGCTCGCAAATGCGAGACCTCCATCGCAAATGCGAAAAAAAAGGACCTGGGCAGGCCTGATCGCAAATGCGACCACTTGGCTCGCAAATGCGGAAGGTCCAGTCACAAATGCGACGCATGTTTCGCAAATGCGAAACTTTCCTTTGATGCCTGAGGTCGCAAATGCGGCCCAATCCTCGCATTTCCCATCTCGCAATTGCGAGACTCCCTTCGCAATTCCCATAATAGCAAAGGTCGGGGTTCGCAATTGCGAACTCCTGTTCGCAATTCCTACATCTGAGACCTGCAACTTTTATACTTAGCCGAATTTTTAACCCATTTTCATATCCTCTCAAAACATAAACACACTAAGGCGATTTTTCAAAGGTTACTTCTCCTCCAAATCAATTGTAAGTCATTTTTGACTAATTTTCTTCAATCCTTAACATCTTTTAACATGATTTCAACTTCAAATCAATGATTTTCGGGGGGGGGGGGGGGGGGGAATTGGGTGTTTTGGTTAGAACCTAGGTTTTTTTAAAAAAAAAATAGGGATTTGGACCTCGATTTGAGGTCCGATTTCAAAACAAATTATATATTTGAGTTCGTGCGGGAATAGGTGATCGGGTTTTGGTTCGAACCTCGGGTTTTGACCATGTGGGCCCGGGGGCGATTTTTGACTTTTTGGGTAAAACTTTGGGGAATTCATTTTCATGCATCCGAATTGATTCATTTAGCGTTTATTGATGTAATTAAGTAACTTGTGACTAGATACGAGCGAATTGGTGGTGGAATCAAGGGGTAAAGCGATAATTGAGACGTGAATTGTGTTCGTGGCATCGAGGTAAGTGTTTGGTCTAACCTTAGCTTGAGGGATTAGGGGTCGAGTCCTATTTGCTATGTGGTAATTGTTGAGTACGACGTATAGGCATGGTGACGAGTATCTATACGTTGGTGTCTAGCATGCCCGTTAGTCTTTATATTGTGATTATCATGACTTCATTGTATCTTTCATGCCTTGGTGATGGTTTCTATTTATTGTGTAAAGTGTTGGAAGGAATTGTGACCTATGAACATTGGGAGCGTTTGCTCAAGTTGTATAATGAATTTTGAAGGTATAAGTGATAATCGAACCTTTCGGGCTGTGGCTCGAGTTGTGAAGTGAATTGTGAAGTAAAAGTGAGAAAGTGAAGAGATCATTATGTTGCCCACCTTGCCGGGATATTGTTGCTTTAAATCGTTATTTCCCTTGCCGGGATTTAGCTGTTGTTTGATGTTGTCCCTTGTCGGGACTTGTTGTTGAATTATTGTTCCCTTGCCGGGATTATTATTGCAATTTCATTTATTTCCCTTGCCCTATTGTTTGTGATTGTTGTTTGGGTGAGGAAGGAGAGTTAAAGCACGAAGGGTGATGCCGTGTATTGTTTTTGTGAGGAAAGAGTGTAAAGCAAGAAGGGTGATGCAGTGTATGATTGTGAGGAAAGAGTGTAAAGCACGAAGGGTGATGACGTGTCGCACGATATACCATTCCATGCCGATTATGTTGATTATATGGTGAGGAAAGAGAGTAAAAGCACGAAGGGTGATGTCGTGCACATTTTCTTTATATGATTGCTTTGGTGAGGACGAGAGTAAAAGCACGAAGGGTGATGCCGTGCATTTATTGATTCTGATTCTTTGTGGATATCCGAGATATATACTGTTTCTTTCATTTACCTGTTGTCTTTCTATTCAGAATGGATATCTCACCCGCAGCATGCTCCCCCTCCCATACTTGACTGTTATTTCTGTATTTTTTTCCGCTGTATATAGTTGAATTGCACAGGTTTAATTGGTAGTCTGGTCCTAGCCTCGTCACTACCTCGCCGAGGTTAGGCTATGCACTTACCAGCACATGGGGTCGGTTGTGCTGATACTACACTTTGTACTCTTTTGTGCAGATCCCAGTGCTATTGACTTCGGACAGTAGATCGGGTGGCTACCTTCAGTTCACGCGGAGATCCAAGGTAGACCTGCAGGCGTCCGCAGGCCCTGGCGTCTCCTCTATCCTTTATTTCCTGTTTCATCTCTTGATTTCTGAGACAGTGTATCTTATACTTTCAGACTTTGTATTTAGCACTCTTAGATCGTCTGTGGTACTGTGACACCAGTTCTGGGTAATTAAGGCTTAAACAGTTGTATTAGGTTCATGTTCAGATATTTTATTACTTTCTTCCGCTTATTCTAAATTTTTCGCTGTTTACACGTTATTATTTTATGATCGTTAAAGAGTATAAACTGGGTAAAAAGGTAGTTAGTTCAATAATTGTCTTGCCTAACTCATATTAGTAGGTGCCATCACGACTCCCGAGGGTGGGAAATCCGGGTCGTGACATGGTTGGAAAGAGATTGGTCTTTGATAATAGTGGGTACAACATTGAGGGTGGACCAGATTGTTTTCTTGAGCTAATGAAGTTTGATATGAGAGTGACTGCAACTGTTTTAGATGCAGCAAAAGCTCTTGAACAAATGCAAACTACAGGAGTGGAGGTGCATTTCATTGCTATCACTTGTGAGAATACGAAATTTCAGTTTCTTGGACTTCATCACCGTCAAAAGCACCAGCTTACAGTTGTTCTGATCAATACTGAAGTTATAGGTAATGTTGCCGGTTGTTTCATGACAATGACACTGAAATTACAGTTGACAATGCTAGTACCAAGAAGTTGAGGTTGCTTCTCTTGTTGCTGAAGTTAACATGTCAAAATTATGAGAATTCTTATATTCCATTTGGTATTGAAACATTGCTGAAGGGGAATAATACACAAGTTTGTCAACTTGCCTCTGTTGTTCATAGCTTGCAGCTAGTGCTTTTTGAAGGACTTTTGTGGTCTATTGAAGCTAAGTTTCAAAGTCTTCCAATTTCTTTTGATTCGTCAAAATTTCCATTTGATTCCGGTGGAATTACCACCCATGAGGACAAGGGTGTTATTTACGGGGGAGTACTGATACGATATGGAAATGGATCAGCTATGGGAAGTAGTACGTTATGTTTCTGAAAAGTGTACATGGGAGTTGGGTTGATTATTTCCCTATCAGTTATTTGATCTATTCCCGCAGCTGGGAGGAGCATGAGCAGCATCTGAGAGTTGTTCTTCAGACTTTGAGAGATAGTCAGTTGTATGCTAAATTTTTGAAGTGTGAGTTCTGGTTGAGTTCAGTTGCATTCTTGGGTCACATTATTTTAGCAGAGGGTATTCAGGTGGATCCGAAGAAGATAGAGGCAGTCAAGAACTGGCCTAGACCCGCGTCAGCTATAGAGATCCGGAGTTTCTTGGGTTTGGCAGGCTATTACCGTCGGTTTGTGGAGGGGCTTTCATCTATTGCAACCCCGATGACTAGGTTGACCCAGAAGGGTATCCAGTTCAGGTGGTTGGACGAGTGTGAGGCGAGCTTTCAGAGGAGGTGGTTGGAGCTGTTGAAAGACTATGATATCACCATTATATATCATTCGGGGAAAGCTAATGTGGTGGCCGATGCTTTGAGTAGAAAGTCAGCCAGTATGGGCAGTCTTGCGTATATTCCGGTCGGTGAGAGACCGCTTGCTTTGGATGTTCAGGCTTTGGCCAATCAGTTCGTGAGGTTGGATGTTTCTGAGCCCAGCCGTGTGTTAGCTTGCACAGTCGCTCGTTCCTCATTATTTGAGCGTATCAGAGATCGGCAGTATGATGATCCTCATTTCTGTGTCCTTAGAGACACAGTGCGGCACAGTGATGCCAAGCAGGTTGCAGTGGGAGATGATGGAGTTTTGAGGATGCAGGATCGTATTTGTGTGCCTAATGTGGATGGACTCCGAGAGTTGATTCTAGAGGAAGCCCATAGTTCCCGTACTCTATTCATCCGGGCGCCGCTAAGATGTATCAGGACTTGCGGCAGCATTATTGGTGGAGGAGGATGAAGAAGGATATTGTTGCATATGTGGCTCGGTATTTGAATTGTCAGCAGGTAAAGTACAAGCATCAGAGACCTGGTGGTTTGTTCCCGAAGATTGAGATTCCTGAGTGGAAGTGGGAGTGTATCACTACGGACTTCGTTGTCGGACTCCCACGGACTCAGAGGAAGTTCGATGCAGTGTGGATTATTGTTGAAAGGCTGACCAAGTCAACACATTTCATTCCTGTGGCAGTTTCCTATTTTTCGGAGCAGTTGGCAGAGATCTATATCCGGGAGATTGTTCGTCTTCATGGTATGCCCGTGTCTATCATTTCTGACCGAGGTACGAAGTTTACCTTACATTTCTGGAGGGCAGTTCAGCGTGAGTTGGGCACACGGGTCGAGTTGAAGATAGCATTTCATCCTCAAACGGACGGGCAGTCCGAGCGTAATATTCAGATTTTGGAGGATATGCTCTGAGCTTGTGTTATTGACTTAAGAGGCTCGTGGGATCAGTTTTTGCCTTTAGCGGAGTTTGCCAACAGCTACCAATCGAGCATCCAGATGGCTCCTTATGAGGCTTTATATGGTAGGCGGTGTCAGTCGCCGGTTGGATGGTTTGAGCCGGGAGAGGCTCGGTTGTTGGGTACGGACCTAGTACAGGATGCCTTGGACAAGGTTAAGATTATTCGGGATAGGTTTCGTACAGCTCAGTCCAGGCAAAAGAGTTATGCCGACCGTAAGGTTCGTGATGTGGCATTCATGGTCGGCGAGCGGGTGTTGCTTTGGGTGTCGCCTATGAAGGGCGTGATGAGATTTGGGAAGAAGGGCAAGCTAAGCCCTAGATTCATTGGCCCGTTCAAAATTCTTGATCGAGTGGGAGAGGTGGCTTACAGACTTGCGTTGCCGCCGAGTTTATCAGCTGGGCATCCAGTGTTTCATGTGTCTATGCTTCGGAAGTATCACGGCGATCCATCCCACGTGTTAGACTTCAGCACTGTCCAGTTGGACAAGGACTTGTCCTATGAGGAGGAGCCGGTAGCTATTCTAGACCGGCAGGTTCGTCAGTTGAGATCGAGAGTTTCCCTTCTGTTCGTGTTCAGTGGAGAGGTCAGCCTATTGAGGCAGCGACCTGGGAGTCCGAGTCCGATATGCGGAGCCGATATCCCCATCTTTTCTCCGACTCGGGTACTTTTCTTATGTCCGTTCGAGGATGAACGGTTGTTTTAGAGGTGGAGAATGCGATGACCTGGGTCATCACTCGTTTTGAAAGTAAATTCTGTGTTCCGAGCCCTTAAAAACCTCTTTTTGTCTCACCTCGATTTGCGTGCGCAGTCTAGGCGCATTTTCGGAAAGCTTTTATGTGAAATCTAAGTAAAATAAGGAAATTGGCTTTTAAAATTGATTAAAGTTGACTTTGGACAACATTCTTGGTAAAACGGACCCGGACCCGTGATCCGACGGTCTCGTAGGGTCCATAGAAAAATATGGGACTTGGCGTATGCCCGGAATCGAATTCCGAGGTCACAAGCCCGAGAAATAAATTTTTAAAGAAAATTGTTTGCTGGAAAATATAAGGGTTTTTAGAAGTGAATTGATGCATTTTCTTGTTGGTATCGGGCGCGTATCTTGGTTCCGGAGACCGGTAAAAGTTTAAAATAATAATTAAGTTGAATCTGTAAAATTTGGTAAAGATCGGAATTGGTTTGGTATAAAACGGACCTATAGTTTAGAAAATAGTAATTTTGATGTTCTTGAGTGATTTCATGAATTTGAGCATTTATTCATAGTTGTTGATGTTATTTTGATGATTTGATCGCACGAGCAAGTCTGTATGATGTTTATAGACTTGCGTGCATGTTTGGTTTGGAGCCCCGAGGGATCGGGTGAGTTTTGGATAGGCCACGGAGTGAAATTGGACTTAGAGGAATGGCTGTTGCAGGTTCAGGTGTGTTGCAGGCTCTGATCTCGCAATTGCGAGATCAGGCTTCGCAATTGCGAGCCCAACAGGCTTGGCAATTGTGAGGGCTTGATCGCATTTGCGAAGAAAGCCCAGGCCTGCCAGTGTTCGCAATTGCGAGCCTTCCTTCGTAAATGCGAAGTCATCAGGGGAGGGCCAGTATCGCAGTTGCGACAACTTGTTCGCAATTGCGAGGTTAGCAGACAATGCCCAGGTTCGCAAATGCGAGGCCTTGTTCGCATTTGCGAGCTTCGCAATTGCGAAGCTCCTGTCGCAATTGCGACATCTGCGACCAGTTAATTGGGACTTAGACGGATTTTTCTTCATTATTCAAACTCTCTCAAACCTTAAGCTCTCTTGGGGAATTTTCTAAAGAAAAGTTCTTCTCCAAATCAATTGTAAGTCGTTTCTAACTCATTTTCTCCAATCTATAACATTTTTTTACATGATTTCAACTCAAAATCAAGGGTTTTCATGGGGGAAATTGGGTGTTTTGGGTAGAACTTAGGATTTTCAATTTTTGGAGATTTGGACCTCGATTTGAGGTCCGATTTCAAAACAAATTATATATTTGGGTTCGTGGGTGAATGGATAATCGGGTTTTGGTTTGAACCTCGAGTTTTGACCATGTGGGCCCGGGGTCGATTTTTGACTTTTTGGGGAAATCATTAGAAAACCTATTTTCATGCATTAGAATTGACGCATTTAGCATTTATTGATATCGTTAAATAAATTGTGGCTAGATACAAGCGAATTGGTGGTGGAATCAAGAGGTAAAGCGGTAGTTGAGGCTTGAATTGTGTTCGTGGAATTAAGGTAAGTGTTTGGTCTAACCTTAGCTTGAGGGATTAGGAGTTGTGTCTGCTTTGCTATGTGTTAATTGTTGAGTACGACGTATAGGTGTGGTGACGAGTATCTATACATCACTGTCAAGCATGAGTCTTATACTATGATTGATGTGACTCCGTTTTGTATTGTCCATGCTTAATATGATGATTTCTAATGTTGAACAAGGCTTATGGAAGTATTCTTGGTAATTGAACATTGTAGAGCATTGGCTCAAGTTGAGAATTGAGTTGTGAAGTAATTTGTGGAAAAGAGAAGAGGTTTATGATATTGTCTCCCTTGCCGGGATGTTATTGCTTTTGATATTGTCTCCCTTGCCGGGATGTTATTGCTTTTGATATTATCTCCCTTGCCGACGTTATTACTCATGATATTGTTTCCCTTGCCGGGATATTATTGATATACTATTGTTCCCTTGCTGGGATTCTATTGTGATTTTAGTGATTCCTTTGCCCGTATTGCTTTGTGATTGTTGCTTGGGTAAGGAAGAGTGTAAAAGCACGAAGGGTGATGCCGTGCATGATATTGGTGAGTGAGTGTTAATGCACGAAGGGTGATGCCGTGCCGATATTGTAAATGTAAAAGCACGAAGGGTGATGTCGTGCCATGATATGAGTGATAATGCACGAAGAGTAATGTCGTGCCATGATTATGTGAGGTAAAAGCACGAAGGGTGATGTCGTGCCGATTATATTGATTCTTATGGTGAGGACGAGAGTAAAAGCACGAAGGGTGATGCCGTGCATTTGTCTTTGTTTTCCTTATTATTGCTTATAGTTGAATTTTGGTGTTCCGTATGTTTCTTTACTGAATTTTGGTTTGTACATGATATTTCCCCGAGCATGTTTCCCCTTCCCATCTTTAACTGCTAGTTTCTGTCATTATTACTTGCTGTATATGATATAACTGCACAGGTTTATTTGGTAGTCTTGTCCTAGCTTCGTCACTACTTCGCCGAGGTTAGGCTAGGCACTTACCAGCACATGGGGTAGGTTGTGCTGATACTATACTCTGCACTGTGTGCAGATCCCGGTGCTGCAGCTTTTGGACCACAGTGAGGTTGCTGCCTTCAGTCCAGTGGCAGAGACCCGAGGTAGTCCTGCAGGCGTCCGCAAGCCTTGGCGTCTCCTTCTATCCTTCCATTCTGTTTCTTTTATGTATTTCAGAGACAGCTTTGTATTTATCTTTCAGACCACTGTTTATAGTATTCGTAGATAGTCCGTGACATTGTGACACCAAATTCTGGGTTGAATTGTATGTTGGATTCTGCACTAGTATATGGCTAAACTATTAGTTTTCGTCTTCTGCATTTCTGTTTATTATAATTATTCCGCTGTTGATCACCTGTTATATTGAACTGTTAAAAAGTCTAAGCAAAAAGGTTAATGAATCTATAATACTCGGCTTGCCTAGCTTACATGAGTAGGCGCCATCACGACTCCCGAGGGTGGGAAATCCGGGTCGTGACAAGTAAACTCCAGATCTATAAACAAATCAGAAAATGATGAGTAAGATAAAATAGGGGCGATCAATCTTATTGATGTTTTTCATTTCTTCTTTTCCCAATCGATGGAGATACTCCGTTTACATAATGTATGGAAAAATCTTTTGCCTTCTTTTTGCTAAGAAGATTACAGAGGAGAGGAGAAAGAGAAAAGCCCCCATTTCTAGGAAGGTTCCCTCCTTATATATAGCCATGGAGTCCCTGCCATGTTCTTGGGTCAATGCACCTTCATACCACGTCCGTTTTTGTCGTTCCCTGAGTATTGTTCTTTGACTTAGCGGGTACTGTGAGTACGTGGGTTTGGAGCAAATCATGCCGTCTTTCACTGTCCCACCGCTTGGGCGGAATCCCAGGTTGGTCGACTGCAGCGGTCAGATTTTGACCAATACAGTTAGTCCCTCCGTTCGTCGGGGTCGTCTCTTGTCGGACCTGGCGGACGGATTATAAATTTACACATCTAGGAGAAATCTAACTGTCCACGCCTTGAGTCGTGGTTTTTCGATCGAGATAAAGGCGCAGCGCTCCTACAGTACTATTGGCCCGTTATGGAATCGAAGCGTCGTTCGTGGTTGCTGCCATTATGACACACGTTCCCAGGGAATTGAACCGTTTCGTGCCCTATCAGCTTCGATTGGCGACCCTTGGGTTTCGCGCATGGGGGATTTGTGTCTTATAAAAAGAAGGAAAACACCATTCGATTGACACACTTTCTTGCCTTTGTTGAAAGAACTTTGTGAATCTTCCTTTCTTCTGATACTTCGGGTTTTTAATTTTCTCCGTTTAGGCGGAAACTTTCTTCTCGGTCTCTTTTTTTTTTCTCCATCCCTTTGTCCTGTTAAATTGATACAAAAGGCTGGCAATTCTTCCCGTGCTGACAATCCTGCCGTAACTCCGGCACCGGAAAATGATATTCCTGCCCCTGGAGGGGTAGAAATAGTGGAAGATGAGGGGGTTCCGTCGGTGGCTGAGATCTATCCTCGCCCTGGGAAGCCATGGAACGATTTCCATAGTCCTGCTGGGGAGGAGCCAGAACCTGCTTCCTCTGTTATGACTGAGGAGGGGATTGCAGAGTTGAAGGCCAGATGGGGGATTCCCCACCACGTTGAAATGCTGCCGGCAGTGGGAGATGACATTATACATTTCGATCGCTTAGGATATTGTGCGTTCTATGCTTATCCATTTATCGTCGGGTATACGCTTCCTCTCCCTCCCTTGGTGGTAGACTTTTGCCATTTCTACGAGGTGTGTCCGGCTCAACTTTCACCGTACTTGTATAAATTGTTCCTTATGCTGCTCAAGTTTGCAGAGCTTGCCCTTCGGGAGGTCACGTTGAGACACATGCTCAATCTCTTTGCTCCTCAACTCATTCGTGGTACGATGATTCACATGCGCCACCGAGGGACGAAGGGTTTGGTGGTGAAGATGGATGACAGAGCCAACCGTCGTTTCTATGAGAACTATTTCTATGTGCGGATCGAGCACCTTGTGGCGGATCCTGCAGGGTTCCCGAGAAGTGGAACTTCGCATGTAAGTTTCTATACCTTTAGTCGTAGTGATGGTCGACCGATTTTCTTTGGGCGGTACTTACATCGTTTTTGTTTTCGCGGCCGCGAGACTACCCTCTGCTCCTGTTGACGATATCCGCGAGTGGGCGAACGTCATCCTTCCTCATACGGCGGGGGTTCGCGCATGGTCGTCCTTCTATGAGAAATATGGACGTAAGCCTCTTACCGGTAAGTAATGTCAGTTTTGTTTTTTCGTTCCACTATTTGATTTTGTCGCTTATACGGCTTTCATCGATGTCAGGGAGAGTGCGGAGGTCGAGGGCTCCTCCACTTGCATTTTGCCAGCCTACATCGTCCGCTCGCCCCGTCTCAGGATCTACTACCCGACCTTCGTCGAGACCCGCTTCAGTTGAGTCTACGACTGTAGCCACGCGCACGGAGGCTGCTCCTCGATCTGAGATTCCGACCCCGGTCGCTTACCCAACGGGGGAATCTTCCCGTGCTGAGGACGGGGAGGGGCCATCAAAGAGGCGGCAAGTGGAGTCTAAAACGGCACCTTCAGCCATGGTATGTTCAGAGGGTGATCTCCCCTCGTCGGGGTTCGAGGCGGGCGTTGAAACAGAGCCAGCCGTTGCGTCTGCCCCATCGACGGAGATCCCGGCCGCTATGATTGACCAACTACCTACCGCGACGGGGGAACAGAATCCCGAGGCCATTGTTATTGCTTTGGACGTGCCTTCATCTTCGATTCTGGGTCGTGCTTCTTCTTCGACCACAGAGAGGGGAAAAAGCGTCATGGTTGATGATTACGAATCTGAGTCTGATCTTGATCCAGATGACGTCAGGATGTTCGAAGAGGGCCTTACCCATACGGTGGTACATGCCTTGAAATCTCGTCGGATATTAACCTCCTAGAGGATACGGAAGACCTGGTCCCACAGTTTGACCTCTTGTGTTCTGCTGCCGAGAGCGAAGCTCTTCGGGACGTCCGTGACATCGATTTGATACATGAGGTGGCCGCTATGGGCCTGAGGGTACATTCTCTCTTCCCTATTGTGCTCTTTTTATCCTTGTCGACCTTGGCCTTAATCAATTTTATGTTTTTCAGACGTACATGGTGGAGATTGAGAGTGCTCGTAGGGCCGACACTCGGGCCAAGATTTTTCTGGCGATGTTGGAGAAATATCGGCGCTACCGCAACAAGTGCTGTGAGATACACGAGTGGCTGAGGGAGAATGCAGGTGATCGATCCCTTGGCGAGGTACTGGAGAAGAGGGATCAGGAGCTGATGCAGGCTATTCGTAGGAGTAGCGAGCTTGAGGAGCAACTTCGTGTAAAGGACGAAGAACTCGAGGTGGGCAGTGGAGTTGCCACAGAGTGTGAGCATCTTCAAGCGAGGTTATGATTGATGCAGACTGAGTTGGATCAAAATTCCATCAGGGTCGATGCGATGAGCGCGGAATGGATGGGAAAATTGGCCGAGCTGGAGATGAAGGTCGCCGGACTTGAAAATATCGAGAGCGCCTGGTCAGATGCTTTGGCGAGGTCGACGGCTCTAGAGAACACTATCCGCGTCCTCCAATCCAAGCAGGAATCAGAAAGGGCGACGGCCACGCTAAGGGAAGCGAGACTCGAGGAGCGTATTGGCGAGATCGACTGGGAGGCGTCGACCTTGGGGGATTGAGTCGCTGCTCTTGAGGCTGAAAAGGAGCAACTGTTGGCTCAAGTCGAGTCTTCCTCCGCCATCTCTCCCCGTCATTTGCATGAGCTCTAGGTTCATGCTGAAACCCAGCGGGACATATATAAGAGTTTGTGGGAGGCGGGCAATGTTTTCGAGGCTACATATGAGGGAGCACGGGCGAAGGAATGAGAGGCTCGTGTTAACTGCGGATATGATTCTACAATGCCAGAGGTCGGTGAGGGCGTTGATGACGGGGAACATCGTGGAGAGGGTGATGAAGAGGGCGGCGGTGCTGACGTCGAGTGAAAGAATTGTTGTTTCTATTTTTTTTTATTTATTTATTTGCATTCTGTCGGTTTTAGCCGTATGTAATCAGAGGTTGTTTGTGCAGAAGCTTTGTATAAAGAGGAATTTTCCATTGTTGTATGCCTCCTGTTCTTTTTGCTTTTCGTTATTTTGGCGCAAACAGGTAGATTTCCGTGCGGTGAATTCCTGATTCTAGGGGAATTCTATATCACACGGATTGAGTAGGATTTTGACTACGTCTTTTAGCAGTAGGGATGGTATTTTCGAACTTATATCGAAGCCTTATCCCGTCACAGTTAAGGGTGTTATTTTGGACCTTTCGAAATGTCAACCCATCGTTGTTCGATCGAAGTCGAACTCCTCTCTTTGGCGATGGCCCTTGGCCTTAAGGGCGTCATTTCAAACTTGTCGAAATGCTAACCCGTCGTTGTTCGATCGAGGTCGAACTCCTCTTTTTGGCAATGGCCCTTGGCCTTAAACGTGTTATTTCGAGCTTGTCGAAATGTTAACCCGTCGTTGTTCGATCGAGGTAGAACTCTTCTTTTTGGCGATGGCCCTTGGCCTTAAGGGTGTTATTTCGAACTTGTCAAAATGTTAATCCATCGTTGTTCGATCGAGGTCGAACTCTTCTTTTTGGCGATGGCCCTTGGCCTTAAGGGTGTTATTTCGAACTTGTCGAAATGCTAACCCGTCATTGTTCGATCGAGGTCGAACTTTTCTTTTTGGGGATGGCTCTTGGCCTTAAGGGTGTTATTTCGAACTTGTCGAAATGTTAACCCGTTGTTGTTCGATCGAGGTCGAACTCTTCTTTTTGGCGATGGCCCTTGGCCTTAAGGGTGTTATTTCGAGCTTGTCAAAATGTTAACCCGTCGTCGTTCGATCGAGGTCGAACTCTTCTTTTTGGCGATGGCCTTTGGCCTTAAGGGTGTTATTTCGAACTTGTCGAAATGTTAACCCGTCGTTGTTCGATCGAGGTCGAACTCTTCTTTTTGGCGATGGCCCTTGGCCTTAAGGGTGTTATTTCGAACTTGTCGAAATATTAACCCGTCGTTGTTTGATCGAGGTCGAACTCTTCTTTTTGGCGATGGCCCTTGGCCTTAAGGGTGTTATTTTGAGCCTGTCAAAATGTTAACCCGTCGTTGTTCGATCAAGGTCGAACTCTTCTTTTTGGCAACGACCCTTGGCCTTAAGGGTGTTATTTTGAACTTGTCAAAATGTTAACCCGTCGTTGTTCGATCGAGGTCGAACTCTTCTTTTTGGCGATGGCCCTTGGCCTTAAGGGTGTTATTTCGAACTTGTCGAAATGTTAACCCGTCGTTGTTCGATCGAGGTCAAACTCTTCTTTTTGGCTAAGGCCCTTGGCCTTAAGGGTGTTATTTCGAACTTGTCGAAATGTTGACCCGTCATTGTTCCAGTCTTCTGGAGAGTTTCGGGCGTCTTCTGGGGGAGTCCCGATTTTTTGCTCAACTCGTGTGTTTCCTGGGTGAGTCCCAGTTTGCTTAACTCGTGTGTTTCCTGGGTGAGTCCCACTTTGCTTAACTCGTGTATTTCCTGGGTGAGTCCCTGTTTGCTTAATTTGTGTGCATTGGGGAGTGTGATGCCGGAGAGTACTGAACGCTGCTATCCTGCTAATGTTTGTTTTATGCGTGTATTGGGGCCTCCCTGTTTAACTCGTCGTGTTATTCGGCCTGGAGAGCTCGCCAGTGGGCGGGGTGATAGATTGTCCTTTGAGCTTTGGTGACGCCCCCCTTGTTGCCTCGTTCAAGACCTCCCCGAGAGAACCCGATTGGGACAAAACCCGGGTGAGGGATGTCATTTTCCAGAGGTTGATGTGTCTGAGATGGGCGATATTCAGGATATTTTGTAATAGTTCTACTCTCTAGTTGGGATGCTTCTCTGCTCGCTCGCCCATGCAGCGCTTGTGTTCCTGTTTAAGAGAACAACAGAGGGTGAACCAAGATGAGATTTTCCTTACCTCGGTCTGATGGGTCGATGAACGAGGGTAGCCTCATAGTGCTGTTCGCTATACCTGGTTTAAGTGGTTGATGGAATGGTGGTTTGTGGGTTCGGCAACCGCGTTTGGCCTTCTTTTCTTCCTCTCTTTTTCTTTTAAACATGCCCTGGTTCTGTGTGGGTCGGGTTTGCCTTAGCCCGTTCGTGGATCATTCGGTGCGTGGGTTACCTCATAAGATGCGCCCATCCTCTTGCGGGATTTGCACAACCGGCATCGTCTTCTTTTGCAAGCTTTGCGTAGACATTGGTTGTGACTTCTGCTTCTATGCAGCATCATGTTTTGGATTAGCGCGTGAGGTTTTCTTACCACTTTCTTCGGTGGATGATTATGGGTTTCGATCTGGAGGAGACTAGGAATTTTGACTAAGAAATCCCCACAGACGGCGCCAAATTGTTTGACCAAAAAGATATTGAAACCTTTTTGATTAAATCAATTAATAAAGATGAAGAGGTAAATCTTAGTCAAGCATAATAAACTCCAGATCTATAAACAAATCAGAAAATGATGAGTAAGATAAAATAGGGGCGATCAATCTTATTGATTTTTTTCATTTCTTCTTTTCCCAATCGATGGAGATAATCCGTTTACATAATGTATGGAAAAATCTTTTGCCTTCTTTTTGCTAAGAAGATTACAGAGGAGAGGAGAAAGAGAAAAGCCCCCTTTTCTAGGAAGGTTCTCTCCTTATATATAGCCATGGAGTCCCTGCCATGTTCTTGGGTCAATGCACCTTCATACCACGTCAGTTTTTGTCGTTCCTTGAGTATTGTTCTTCGACTTAGCGGGTACTGTGAGTACGTGGATTTGGAGAAAATCATGGCGTCTTTCACTGTCCCGCCGCTTGGGCAGGATCCCAGTTGGGTCGACCGCAGCGGTCAGATTTTGATCAATACAGTACTTATTAATACAACCATCATACAGTAAGTAACAAATGCATGTAAAATATAAATGTTTCTTATTTTTCTTGGTGCAAATATTGGATGCAAATAAGTTTTCAAAAACGATGAATAACATAGTGGCACTCCATTTGCTACCACTGCAGAAGGACTGGTGAATATGAAATATAAAAATAAATAAGAAACCGCTACATCAGTATACGCAGTAGTGAAATGATCAATGTGTCTGACCCCATCATAAAAAAAACATACTAGTAATGATAAGAGAGATGTGAGACCTTCTCTTTCTAAACAACTCTACTATCACGCTTCCTTTCCTTCGTTCATGTTCTAAAAAAACAACTAATGGATCATAACTCTATTAAATTCCCTTTGCAACCTTCCCAAGAACCACCTGATATAGGAAAAATGCAGATTGATGACCCTTCCCCTCCACTAGGCCAACAGAAAACATTTTTGCAAACACTGATTTCAAATAACTCATCACTTTCCATTACTGATAGTCAACTTCCTTAACAACCGTATGTGGATTTCTCTGATGAAACCACTACTACTGAGGTTGATGAAGATATTTATTCCTCTGTCTACTGATGATAAATCACGACTATATACGCCTTGGAAATTATCAGTGATTATTAAAGTGTTTGGGAAAAAATTGGTCATCAACTGCTGAAACAAAAACTTATTTCCCTATGGCAACCTACTGAAAACATGTATTTAATTGACCTTGGGTCTGAATTTGTCCTTATCAAATTCCAGAAAGAAGAAAATCTGCAAAAAGCACTTCATGGGGATCTTTGGTTTGTTCTCAACCATTTCCTATCTGTGAGACAGTGGGAACCTAAGTTTATTACCTCTAACACTCAACTAACGTACTCTGCTATATGGGTACGACTTCCTAAACTCCTTACTGAGTTTTACGATATGGAAATTCTACACCGAGTGGGAGCAAAGTTGGGTAAATTGCTAAAAGTCGATACCTGCACAACAACTACTTCTAGGGGCAGGTATGCACGAATTTGCATTGAGGTACCGCTTGAAAAACCTCTCAAAACACATCTTCATATTGGCAACCACAAACAAACCGTCCAATATGAAGGACTTAATCTACTTTGTACTGCATGTAGAAGATTTGGCCATGCTTTAATACATTGCTCTTTTCAAAAGCAAACAACCACATCATCTCTCATCACCAACACCTCAAGTGCTCCTTCTGCTTCAACCTCTACTACTAAATCTCAATATACATCAAACCCTACAATCAAACTTCAATCAGTAGAGTGGCAAATAGTTACTTTTCCAAAGAGAAATAATAACCGACTACAAAAATATGCAAGCTCAACCATGAGGAATTCAAGGGAGGCGGAACCTGGCACATTGCCAGTGGGAGCAGGTAAGTTTTCTATACCTAATGGGCTAAACAAGGCCCAAACTAACTATTACTCTAACAACTTAATTACCCAGCCCAATCAAAATTCTAACCAATTTCAATATATTTTAGATGACATGGATACTACCTTATTAAAAATGAAACTTCTAATACTAGCCCACCATTATCTTCCAACAAGGACAATACAACTCTTCCAACTATCAGTATGCATGATGCCTCTCCAAACGTTTGCAATTCTGAGACTTATCGGATGGGCCTAATGGGCTAAATAATAAAGCAAACTTTGACATACAAAATAATACTTACCACAGCCCTATTACTATGTCCACCCAAGATACTCTTCAATCAAAAAACAACTCACGCACGTTAATTGACCACCAACAGACACGTCAGGTCAATCAGCATAATATTAACCTAGCCACCATGCCTGACCAATCAAACACGGATACACCTTCTAATAACCAACACACAGAATCCAATTTATCTCTACAACTATTATTTAACCAAACTAATCTGCATGCTACAGTAGCCTATGAAGCTACTGTTTCTCCAACTTCAATAATCTCTAATGATTACACTCCATGTGAAGACCCTTATCAATACACCATCCCATCATTTTCTTCAAAACACTGTACTGGACCGCCGAACTTCACCAACACACACTACAACAGCTACTTCAGAGAACAAATCCACCACAACAATCAATTTTTTCATCTACCTCATCTGATCATGCAAGGACCACAAGTTCCACACCCATCAACACCACTGATTTACAGTTCTCAACCTCACATGGCGGACCAGCCATTACAATCTTGGCTGGAGATGGGGCTCCAGGGCTATGCTCTGATCTTCACCTTAGAGCTCAACAATCAGGAAGTAATCCTCCTAGTCCAAAATCCAACGCACCTGGCCGAAATTGCAACGGAGGGAATGAGATTTGGGATGGAGGCATATGCTCAAACACAGTGATACACAACTCAGACTCCACTGCTACTGGATCATCAAGCATCAACTTCGCAGCAACCACAGTGGGCGTATCCCATGCACCCACCGACCCCATATGTCAACCCTCAGATGCATCTGCTCTCGTTCTATCCTCCACACCACTGGGGACAGATATATGCCCCTTAGTTTCAAATGATCGACTCATTCAACCCTTTGTCACCATACTTAACCCCAATCAGTCCAAACGATCTACTGACTCCACAAATGAGTCCCTCTACATGACCACCACAATCTCCAAACGTACTCGACTTGCAAACAAATCAGGAGTTGACGGCAATACTAGCAGAGATGAAGGAAACTCGCACGGAATACTTGTGGCTAAAGGGCATTCATCTTTACAACCTCAAAGAGCAGTACGAAAAAAAGTTCATACTGAAATGCCCCCCAAAGTTAGCCACATGCAGTCTCAATTTCCGGCTGATGACAAATTAAGAGGACGGGAAATATGCCATGGTCATAATTCCAACGCTTCGACCGATTCATGTAGTAGAGGATCAGGGAATGATAGCCATGGAGGCTGTCAATCACCAAATTCCAGTTCCAACTGAAAGGGTTACTTTTTCCCCTAACTGCATGAATTTTATCATTTGGAATTGTAGGGGTTCTCATAATGCTAAGTTTAGGCGCCACTTTAGATCTTTATTGGACAATCAAGGCCAGCTTTGGCTATACTTTTGGAGACACACATGCAGGATCACACAGTTCTACGCGACGATTTCTAGTTTACTCACATGTCGCAGGTGCCTGCCAATGGGCTCATAGGTGGATTGGTAGTGTTATGGCATGACACACTCATTAATGTGGAAGAACTGAGAATGTCAGAACAGGAAATCCATTGTCTTGTTCAGGTATGCCCTTCCACTCCTAAATGGTTATTATCTGCGATTTATGCTACTAATTCTTATGGTGATAGAAATACACTATGGGATAGCTTACGATATTTTAAGAAAAATTATGTATTTGGTCCTTGGCTAATAGGAGGGGACTTTAATGAAATACTTAGTGCGCGGGAAAAGTTTGGGGACCTACCAATAAGTAATAGTAGAGCGGATAATTTCAACAATTTTATAAATGCTTGTAATTTGATGGATTTAGGGTTTAGTAGGTGCAGGTACACGTGGACTAATAAACGCCGTCATGGTTACACAATTTTAGAACGCCTAAACCGTATTTTAGCAAACTATGATTGGTTTAATATATATCCTGAGGAAACGGTTCAACATTTACCACACACTTACTCGGACAACTATCCGCTATTATTAACACTAGAATCTAGACGCCCTATTATAAGAAAATCTACCGCTTTGAGACAGTGTGGACAACACACCCTCAATTCCAACAACTAGTACATGAGGTTTGGGGTAATAGTGCAGACCTCCTTAGCACTACAAAACAGTTCCAAGAGGCTGCTTTACACTGGAATAAGTACACTTTTGGAAATATATTCACGCGTAAACGTAAATTACTAGCTAGACTCATGGGCATTCAATCTTCTGTTCACTATCCTACAAGTAATTTCCTTCAAAATCTAGAGCAACAATTAACTCTTGATTATAGTAACATTCTGCGTTTAGAAGAAGATTTTTGAAAACTTAAATCTTGATTATCTTGGCTAAATGATGGTGATGCAAATACTAAGTTTTTCCATATGACTACACTACATAGAAGAAGAAAAAATAGGATTACCGCTTTACAAGATACAGTAGGAAATTGGACTTTTAACACTGATGATATACATAAGCAAATGTTTGATTACTACCAACATTTATTTGCCACAGATCACACACTTTCTACATCCAATGTTCAGGTTTCTCCTTCTAATGTAATGGAGCATACTGATTATCAAATCCTACAGGTTATTCCTACAAATGTTGAAATTACTCAAGCCCTGAAAGGATTCAAGCCTTATAAGGCACCTGGTCCGAATGGTCTACATCCATTCTTCTACCTTAAATATTGGAATGAAGTAGGCCCTAAAGTTATCCAGTTTTGCAAACAAATTTTCACTGATAAGGTCATTCCCCCTGACCTCAATCGTACTTAGATATTCCTTATCCCAAAGGTCAAGCATGCATACACTATTCAACAATATAGGCCTATAAGTCTGTGCAATACTATTTATAAATTAATTACTAAAATAATTGTTAACAGGCTTAAGCCTCTTCTTTCTAAGATTATAGGACCCACACAATCTAGCTTTCAACAAGGAAAGAGAGCTTCTGACAATGCTATAATAGTTCAGGAAATTATTAGCCATTTTCGTAAAATACAAGGCAAAACAAGCAATATGCTTCTTAAATTAGACCTTGAAAGGCATTTGATCAGTTAGAGTGATCTTTCATAAGGAAAACTCTTTTATATTTTAATATTCCAACCTCCATTATAGAGTCAATAATGTCTTGTGTTACTACTACAACTACGTCAATACTTATTAACGGAACACGTACATCGTATTTCAATCCTTCACGAGAAATTCGACAAGGGAATCCTTTATCTCCGTACATATTCATAATGTGTATGGAAATGCTCTCTCGCATGATTAATCAGTCAGTAGATTACCTACATTGGCAACCAATTCGAATTTCCAAACATGGTCCGGATCTTTCCCACCTTTTCTTTGCTGATGATATCATACTGCTCTCTAATGTCAACACACAAAGCTGTCATGCTATTATTGATGTTCTTAACTACTTCAATCACATTTCAGGTCAAAAAATAAATTTTGATAAATCTAAAATATTTTTCTCAAATAACTGCTCCCCTTCTAATAAAAGTTTTGTGTTACAATCCTTTGCAATAAAGGAGGGTCAGTCATTTGGAAAATATTTGGGCTTCCCAATTTTTAATGGATGACCTCAAAACAGTGACTTCCAATTTCTGCTTGATAATTTAAAAAATAGGCTAGCGGGTTGGAAAACTAAGTTTTTAACTATGGTAGGAAGAACCACTCTTATAAAGTCAACCCTCAATTCTCTTCCTAATCATATCATGCAGTATTCATATCCCGACTAATATCATTAATAAATTGAATCGTTACCATAAAAAATTTATGTGGGGTACCACTGACACAAGAAAGAAATTGCATCTTCTTAATTGGGAGCAAATTACAACACCTACAATAAAAGGCGGTTTGAGTATCCAAAACCTGTGAACTAAAAATTACGCCTTGCTAGCCACCCTAGCCTGGAGAACTTTCCAGAATCCTCGTGCTCTTTGGGCAATGACCCTCCTAAATAAATACCTTCATCTAAAACCTGGCTATACTTCTTCTTCAACCTGGCGCAATATTGTAATGGGTTGGCATCACTGTCAACGGGGTATCACTGGAGAGTAGGAACAGGGACCCATATTAATCTATGGTCTGATCCATGGCTTAAGACGGGTACAACTCTGAGATCCATGTTTACAGGTCCACTACCTAAGTCACATAATGCCCATGTTGTCTCTACTGTTCTCAAAAATAATGTATGGGACTGGACGAATTTTGGTTTTGAACTTCCTACTGATATAGAATCGATAATAAACAAACAATACATCTCCATCTACGCACAACAACATGATTAACTTCTATGGGGCCTAACAACTAGTGGTAAGTTCACTGTGCAAACTATGTACAAAGAACTGATTGACAATGGCAAATATTCTGCAATCTTTTGCAATGACTTTCAATGGGTATGGAACCTGCCTGTTCAACCAAAGATTAGAAGTTTTTTATGGTTGGTTCTTCATAATATATTACCTACACTTCATTACCTAAACTACATAGGAATTCCTATAAGTCCTAACTGCATTTTCTGCCTTGCTAATCAAGAAACAATAAATCATATTCTGCTTCATTGCTCTTACGCTAAACAATACTGGAACACCATAGGATTACGCAACTTCCCCACAAAAATTCCACTCAATGCTGCCCCTATTCATTGGTTGAATAAGCTCATAAACTATAAAGGAATTAATTTTCCTTATAAAGTAAATTCAAAAACTTTCCTAGCTACAAGTCTTTGGCATCTTTGGACAACTCGTAATAAGAACATATATGAGCATAAAGAACAAAAGCCAAATCCCTACAATGTTTTAACTCAGGCTATAGAACATGCATACATGGTAGGCTCAAAATACATGCATACTAATAGGGTGTCGTTACATCTAAGATGGATTCCATCAAGGATAAATTATTATAAACTCAATACGGATGGGGCAACTTCTTCAGCAACGGACACAGATGGAATTGGAGGGGTCATTAGAAATCACATGGGTGAGTGGATGGTGGGATTTGCTGGCCCGGTTCCTCATGTGCACTGTCTAACTGCTGAATTGCAATCACTCATCAAAGGCTTAAGTTTAGACAACTACGACCGCTACCACTGGAAGTGGAAATAGATGCAAAGGAGGTAATTACACTACTGGGCAGTGAAACCTCAAAGTATTCTAACTTAATTTTGGATTGCAGGTACCTCCTGAGGATACTCCATGATCCAGTAGTCATGCATGCGTACAGGAGGTAGCAGACCATCTTGCAAAGCTAGGAAGTAGAATGCCACTTGCTGCTGTGTTGCACATTTTTGTTAAACCACCATCTTCCGTCTCAACTCAACTGTTAGCTGACCAGCGGGGATTCACATCTCAGCGCATGGTTCCTATCACAGTTGTACAACAACTGGATGACCAAGCCGGCAATATATGTTTTGTTAATAATCATTGTTGGCCCAAGTAAAGGTTAGTTTTGAAGACTGACAAAGGAACTCAGACATGAACCAGGTCCATCCAGTGGTCCATCCTTCAGGTTCACAAAAACGGGCAGATTCAAGCATGTGGGATGCACGTGAAGGAGATAAGCTTAACTTGGTGTATTTAATATCTCCTGATCGAAAAAGGTTGCATAATTGATAAGGAGAAGGAGTCCTTAATCAAAGAGAACACTATTCAATATAGGGAAGGAGTTAGAAGTTGAAATCAACTAGAACTCTTCCACCAAGGAAGAGTTGCATCAGAACTCTAGTTATTTCTTCATCTACTAACTCTATAAATTGCAGGATGTTCTCAAATTAAATTGTTGCACAAAAACGCAGAAGTTAAACGTGAATTGGGAGCAAAATAGCAAGGCTTTTTGCAAGCAATTCGTATGTGATTCAAGTGTGCAAACCAGAAGCTACATGAACCAGATTGAAGAACCAGCTCCATAAAGAGTTTTATGTGTCTTTCTTTATTTCTAGTTCAATTGTAGTAGGTGTTTTCATATTGTACCTTTCAGCTTTATCTAGAAGCAATTGTAATAGGTATTTTGAGTATTCAAGTTAGAGTTAACTTGAAGTTGTCGCAGCAGTTAGAGGCTGGTTGCTACAACGGGATTAGAGTTAATCCTTAGGTTTACAAAGAGTTTTGTAAATGCAGTTTTGGCTCAGTGATTTTAGTGGAAGTTTGGGAAAATCCTACTGAGTAGTAGGTCGTGGTTTTTTCACCTTTTGAGCCAGGTGTTTTCCACGTAAAAATCTCTGTGTTCTTTATTTTATGTACTTTTAATTTCGCAAACAGTAGTCGTTAGTACACCTAGAAGAACCAGGTCCTTCCAGAAGCAGTTTAAGCAAAAATTGGGTACCACACAAATCACCCCCCCCCCTCTTGTGTGGTATTGACGTTTAGAACATCAATTGGTATCAGAGCAGGTTATCCTTGAAGAGGCTAACACCTTAGGAACAGATCAAGATGAGCGCACCACCTGGAAACTGGGAAGGGCAATCCACTGATAGGCCTCCACTCTTTAATGGCCACTACTACTCTTGGTGGAAAAACAGGATGAGAGATCATATCATAGGAGAGAGCTATGAACTCTGGGACATAGTCACTGATGGTCCTTTAGCAACTACAAAGAAGAATGAGGAAGGAGTGGATGTGCCAAAGACAAGAGCTGACTGCACTGCTGAAGACTTGAAGAAGTGGGAAAAGAATGCAAAGGCTAAGAAATGGCTTGTGTGTGGACTTGGTCCAGACGAGTACAGTAGAATTCAAAGTTGTACCACTGCTAAGGAGATATGGGACACTTTACAAGTGGCTCATGAAGAACTCCTCATGTAAAGAGATCAAGAGGAACACTGCTATATTCTCAATATGAGAATTTCACCATGATGGAAGGAAAAACTATCCAAGAGATGTATACTAGGTTCACTACACTGACAAATGAACTTAAGTCTCTTGGAAGGGTTATTCTTGAAGAAGACAAAGTTGAGAAGATTTTGACAAGGGTACTGCCAATCTCTTGGGAAAGCAAAATCACAGCTATTCAGGAATCAAAGAACATTGCCACTCTTAAGTTGGATGAGCTAATTGGAAATCTCACTGTTTATGAACTTAGAAGGCAAACCATGAAGATGGATGCACCCAAGAAGGAAAGGAGCATGGCATTCAGAATCACTGAAGGTGCTAATCTAGAGGAGGATGAAATTACCATGATCACAAAGGACTTCAAGAAGTACCTAATGAGAGAAAATGGTCCTTCAAGAAGTGGAAGCTACATCAAACCAAGGGTTCCTGAAAAACAAACTAATGAGGGGTGTTACAAGTGTGGGAAGACTGATCACCATATCAAAAACTGCCCTCAATGGGAAATTGAATGGAAGAAGGAAAGAGTTGAACGAAGGAACAGGAAGAAGGAACAGGTTCATCACAAGAAAAACAGAGGATCAACAAAGGCTATGGTTGCTGCTTGGGGTGAAAGCTCAGATGATGACTCAGAGGATGTAGATGGAGATGAACAAGCACTTATGGCAATTGGAGAATCCGATGAGGAATCTGAGGTAAGTATAATTCATCTCAAAGACAAGATTAAATTTTTGTCTAAAGAAAGGTTATCTGAGTTACTCCTGGATTTCATTGATGAATCTGAGGATCTAAACAATGAAAACAAACAGCTGTCTAAGGAGTGTGTGATTTTGAAAGCTAAGTGCAAAAACCTGAAACTTAGGGCTAGTGAAAGTGATAGTAAAAATGCTGAGTTGAAGAACCAGGTTCATGAACTTGACACCACAGTCCTAGAGCTCAAATCTAAAAATCTAAAATTGAAATTAGGAACTGGTAAAAAGGAATCTGATCACACACAACTCACTTTAGAAGAAAATGTAGGAAAAATGAAAGATGAGTTGTACAAAAGAGATGAGCAGATAAGAGTCCTTAAGGAGGATCTAAACAAGGTTAAGCACGAGCTAGATAGAACCTGTAAATGGAATAGATCCTCCGATGCACTTTCATGGCTACATGAACACCATAGTAGCAATAGGAGAGGACTTGGATACGGGACCGATGCACCTAAGTGGGATCCCAAAAGCAAGTACCTCACACTTCCTGAGAACAAAATTTGCACACACTGTGGTAAAACTGGTCACTATAAATCTGAATGTATTGCAAAAGAAAAGGCTAGTAAAAAGAATAAAGAATTTGTTCAAGAAAAAAATAGGCTGCCAGGTTGGGCTAAAAAAAATCTGATTCACCCTTTTGCCTATAGAAAGGGACCCAAACTAGTTTGGGTTCCTAAGACTAACCCCTGATTTCCTTTTATGGGTCCAAGTGAAAGGGAGCAGCCAAATATGGTACATGGATAGTGGCTGCTCAAAGCATATGACAGGAAGCAAGAACCAGTTCCTTTCACTTGAGGACCTCAAAGGAGGTAATGTCTCCTTTGGAAATGGGAAGAAAGGTGAGATCATTNCATTCGAGGACGAACGGTTGTTTTAGAGGTGGAGAATGTGATGACCCAAAAGGTCATCACTTGTTTTTAAAATGAATTCTGCATCCCAAGGCCTTAAAAATCCTTTTTTATCTTCACCTTGATTTGCGTGCACAGTCCGGGCGTGTAGCCGGAAAGGTGTTATGTGGAAAATCTGTGAAATATTGAAATATTGACTTAAAATGCATTTAAGTTGACTTCGGTCAATATTTTGGGTAAACGGACCCGGACCCGTGATCGGACGGTCCGCAGGGTCCGTAGGAAAATATGAAACTTGGGCGTATGCCCGGAATCGAATTCCGAGGTCCCAAGCCCGAGAAATAAATTTTTGAAGAAAATTATTTTCTGAAATGTTTAAAGGATTTGGAAATGAAATTTGATCCGAACATGTTGGTATCGGACCCGTATTTTAGTTCCGGCGCCCAGTACATGTCTTATATATGATTTAAGATAATTCTGTGAAGTTTGGTAAGAAACGGAATCCGTTTGACGGGATTCGGACCTTAAATGCAAAATTTGATGTTTTAAGAAGTTTGAAATAATTTATTGCTTTTGAGGCTTAATTCGATGTTAATGATGTTATTTTGGCGATTTGATCGCACGGATAAGTTCATATGGTATTTTTGAGTTAGTACATATGTTTGGTTTCGAGCCCCGAGGGCTCGGGTAAGTTTCGGGTGTGTTTTGGAAGGTTTTTGGAACCCAAAAGTTGAAGGTTTTTTTTTCCAGTTTCTGGTGTGCTGATACTTTCTTCTTCGCGTTCGCGGGAGGATCCTCACGAACGCGATGTGTTATTTATGTTGAAGGAAAATTCCTTCTGCGCGAACGCGTAACCCAGGTTGCGAACGCGAAGCTTTGGGGGGTCTTCCCTTCGCGAACGCGGGCCTGGTAACGCGAACGCGAAGGCTAATTGAGCCTGGGCAGGGGGAGGGGTATTATACCTACGCGAACGCGACCACCTTGACGTGAACACGAGGGCTCGAGGAGTTAGTGCTCCGCGAATGCGAGCCCACTTACGCGAACGCGAAGGTCTCCCAGGCCTGACTCATTGCGAACGCGATGAGCCTGTCGCGAACGCAAAGACCAATTTCGCCCAGTTATTTTAAGTTTCAAAAACAGAACACATTACGGGATTTTCATTACTTTTCACAAACTTCATCTTCTCCACACCTCTTGGGCGATTTTGAAGAACTCCTTCACCATAACCTCTTGGGTAAGTAATCTTTGACTTGTTTTCTTCCATTTTTATCAACACCCACTAGATTTCTAGGCCTAAAACATGAGACTAAGGGTAGAAAATTAGGGATTTGGGTAGAGTTAGGGCTTTTTGATTAATTGTGATTTAGACCTCGTTTTGGGGTCAAATTTTGGAACTAATTATAGATTCGGGCTCGTGGGTGAATGGGTGATCGGGTTTTGGTCCGAACCTCGTGTTTCGACCAAGCGGGCCCGGGGTCAATTTTTGACTTTTCGGGAAGAATGATTAGAAATCTATATTTAAGCATTGGGATTGCATTGTTTAGCATATATTGATGTTATTAAGTCGATTATGTATCGATATGATTGAGTTGGAGCCAAATTCTAAAGGGAAAGCGGTGTTTGAGCCTTGAGTTGGCCGTGGAAGTTCGAGGTAAGTGTTCGGTCTAACCTTGGCTTGAGGGATTAGGAGTTGAGTCCTATTTGCTATTTGCTTCTTGTTGAGTACGACGTATAGGCATGGTGACGAGTATCTATACGTTGGTGTCAAGCATGACCGTGAGTCTTAAATTGACATTGTTGTGTTCTTAAATGATACTACGGATGCTTTAATTGATAATTCTCGATATTGAGAAAGGATTAAGTTTGTTTTCATGGAAAATTACTTATGGTTGAGTATTGGAGTTAGCTTGCTGGGATAGTGTACTATTGTTGATCCCTTGTTGGGATCTTTGGTATGGCTGTTGCTAAAGGTATGTAAATATATGGATCGGGTTGCACGCCGCAACAATACTAAATATGGATCGGGTTGCACGCCGCAACAGTGTTAAATGATAAGGGATCGGGTTGCGCGCCGCAACAGTATTGTTATTGTTTTGTGGTAGATTTTGAATTGTTCTCTCATATTTCTCTTGAGTTCCTGCTGGATTTGACACTTTCCCCGTAGCATGTACCCCCTCCCATTTAAATTGTTTATTCCAGTTTATTTTTCGCTGTATATTATATAACTGCACAGGTTTATCTGGAGTCTGGTCCTAGCCTCATCACTACCTCGCCGGGGTTAGGCCAGGCACTTACCAGCACATGGGATCGGTTGTGCTGATGCTACACTTTGCACTATGTGCAGATACCAGAGCAGCATTTGGACAGTAGCACTTGGGGAGCCATCCTTCAGTCCAGTCAGAGATCCCGAGGTAGTCCTGCAGGCGTCCGCAGGCCCGGCGTTCTCTTCTATTTCCTTATGTACTCTATTTTCATTAGATTTCGAGACAGATTGTCTTTCTTTCAGACAGTTTTTGTAGTAATCTTAGTCCGTCCGTGAATATTGTGACACCAGATTCCGGGTAGAGGAGTATATTGGCATCGTAGTATTGGCTTGGTTATATTTTAGCTGTTTAAGTCTTCCGCTTATTTCTGTTTATCGTAAATTTTAAAAATGTTGATTTCCTGTTAATTTGAGTAGTTAAGAAGGATTAAAATGAAAGGGTTGGAATTTATATATTTCGTGGCTTGCCTAGCTTCTACAAGTAGGCACCATCACGACTCCCGAAGGTGGAAAATCCGGGTCGTGACACAGGCCAAATAGGAAGCACAGAGATAACTACATAAAGAACACAAACATGAAAGTAACATACAAAACAACAAGATTAATAGGAACTCAAGCAGAGGGCATGTAAGAATTTAACAAACGAGTAATCATAACAAGAAAATCCAATTCATCTCAAACGATAACAACCAACCGTCCATCTTATTTCACACCATGCGGCAATACTCATCGTGCGAATATTATATCAACCGCACGAAAATAACCATTGCGCTACACTTAGCCCTAAGGCCCCAATCATCATCTCTTATTACGGATAAGGAAAATCAAGTAACATGACAATAACAGGTATAGATATAGGTCAGGGATAGTACGACCAAGTTAAGTATGCAAATGAATATCAAAAACAGCTTAAGTATGCAAACGAATATAAAAAACAACACATTAAATCCTTTCTAAGATATCATATATTCTAATAATTTCTAACACGGTTAATTGAGTTTATTAGTCATCAAATTAAATAAAGTATAAGTTAAGGGATTATCAAGTTCAACAAAGCACAAAAAACATATAATTCCCCCTTCCCGAGCATGAAAACCCTGGCACATGCATATACGCTCGTCACCTCGTATATGCATCACCCTCGCATGTATACATGTAGCAAACAATCTCATTTAGTAGGAAAATTTTCTCAATAACTCTAGAAAAGACACTTACCTCTTTTCGGAAGCAAGCCATTAATCAACCACGACTTTCTCTTTAGAACAAGCCTCTAAACCCATCAAATCTAGCAAAATATCGTTCAAACAATTCAAAACAAGCTTTAGAAACTACCCACAAATAAAAAGGTTTAGTTTTGATCATAATTAAAAAGTCAACCCGGGCCCATGTGGTCGAATTCGGACCAAAATTTCGATTATTCATTCACTCCCGAGCCCAGATTTGTAATTTGTTTTGAAATACGACCTCAATTTGAGGTCTAAATCTCAATTTTACAAAATCACTAAATTCTATCCAAAACCCCTAATTTCTACTTTGAAATTCATAAACTTGATGTTAAAATTCATGAAAAAAGTAGTTGAAATTGATTGAAAACTAGTTAAAGATGCTTATCAACGAATTTGGGAAGAAGATCCTTTTCAAAAATTGCCTCTATGGAGTTTAGGGTTGAAAAATGGTGTAAAATGAGTTAAGTTCCAAAATTTCCACATTTTACGTAGCTATAGATATCACAATTGCGAACTCTTTTTCGCAATTGCCACCATTGTAAAAGCGTACCACTAAACGCAAAAGCAATCAGTGTCCCAGCCATCAGTGGTAACAAAAGCGACAGAAAAATTCACATTTGCAAATCTTCCCCCATGACATTTGAGATTTACCTTCGCATTTACGAAGGTTGCCCGGCTAAGCTCCAGTCGCATTTGCGACACAACAATCGCAAGCGGAGCCCACAGGAATGCATTTGCGATGCCATCTTCGCAATTGCAGAGCCAACAGTCCCTCCCAAGTTAACGCATTTGCGAACCCAGCTTCGCACACAATCACGAACAGATCACCGCAATTGCGAGACTTGCAGACCTGAAGCACCAGATAAAACATCAGCAGTTCAAAGTTTTCTCAAAACACATGCGAAACTCACATGAGCCCCCCAGGCTTCAATCCGATCATGCACAGGAGTGTAATAACATCATATAAACTTGCTCGCTCACTAAAACCACCAAAATAACATCAACAACAAGAATCGATCATCGAAACTCAAGGATTTCAACTCAAAACTCAAATTTTCAACTTTTCACATAATGCGCCGAAACGGCCTCGAATCACCCGAGACCCCAACCAAACATACGTACAATTTCAAAATTATCATATGTACCTACCGGAATCTTCAAAATACCGATCCAAGGTCGTTTACTATAACGTTGACCGTGGTCAACTCTAATCATCTTAAAAATCACACTTTGTTCAAAAATTTATATTTACATTTTTCGAAAATCGACACAGACCACGCACGCGATTCATAATTCATCAAACAAAGCTATAAAAAGTTTCGAAGCTCATAAAGAAAAGCTAGTACTCAAAACGACCGTCAGGAACGTTACAATAGCGATTTTTTTTTCTTTTCATTTTTAATCGTATTGGATTTGACTATGTGACTAATTTTTTATTTATGAAGAAAAATATAAATAATATTAATCAAACATATTAGTTAGTAATTTTGAATAATGAAAGAACGTCAAGGAAACATGATAATTGTTTTAAAATAAAAAAATAAATTCCCCCGTATAAGTAATTTCATTAATACAAATCTAGTTTAATATATCGACAAAAATTTAAAATAAATAGGGGAAACTCAAATCCTTCATTCATATAATATTAAAATAACATTTATTAAAAATTGTGGTAGGTTTTATAAGAAACTCATAGACGAACTTCTCTCTCTCTCTCTCTCTCTCTCTCTCTCTCTCTCTCTCTCTCTCTCTCTCTA
>NW_017674221.1:92827-103072 GCF_001879085.1 Nicotiana attenuata
GAAAGTTACCCGACTACCCGTAGTTACCCCAATACGTTAAATAGTCCCAGTACACGGGGGGTAGCTTACCCCGGGATACCCGTACCCCGTAGTTCCCCAAATATAAAGTATGGCAACGGGGAGTCTCCCGGAATACCGATCTGTATTCCCAAAGTAAATAAACCACAGTCTTAACAAGAAATCGACAGTTCTATTCAAGTTCGTATCAAGACAGGAAATTTCTACTCTAGACATGCTACACAGAATCCAAGTAAGCAGTTAAAACAGATGAGACAATTAAGTCACATAAGCATGCTTTCCTAAGCTAACAGGAGGCTTCACATACTAGTATTGCTCAATTAAAGAAAAAACATATATATTTACTTAATGAAAATGGGGGTTTTCAACAATTAGCACATGTACGCACTCGTCACCTCACGTACACGGCATTCATATAACAACAATACCCTAATCCTAAGGGGAGTTCCCCCACACAAGTTTAGGCAAGCCACTTACCTCGAATCAGCTCAAAATCAATCCGATACCACGCTCTTGCCACGAGTATCCAACTCTGAGTTTCCCAAATCTAATCAAATCAATTACATAACGTAAATAAACTACAAGCAACTAATTTAACTAATGAAATTAAAGCTACGAGGAGAAATTAGAAAGACGCCCAAAAATCCTCCCTGGGCTCACGTCTCGAAATCGGGTAAAAGTTACCAATTTAGAACACCCATTCACTCATGAGATCATTCATCCAAAAATTACTCAATTCCGACAACTAAAACCCGATCAAAACCCAAAAACTCGATTGGGGAACTTTCCCCCCAAATTTCTATTTATCCACTCAAATTCCTTGATTATATGAGTAAAACAACAATAGATTGATGAAATATAAATGAAATAGGGTTAGGAATCGTTACCCACTGATTTTCTCTTCAAAAACCTCACAAAATCGCCTTCTCCCGAGCTCAAAATCGAATTTGATGTTATTGTGATGACCCAAGCGGTCATCACTCATTTTAAATTAAATTCTATGACTCTGAGGCCTTGAAAACCTCATTTAGAGTCACCTCGATTTGCGTGCGCAGTCCGGGCGCGTAGCCGGAAAGCTTAAATATGAAAATCTGTGAAAAATGTTGAAATTTGGCTAATAAATGAATTAATTTGACTTTGGTCAACGTTTTGGGTAAACGGACCCGGACACGTGATTTGACGGTCCCATGGGGTCCGTAGGAAAATATGGGACTTGGGCGTATTCCCGGAATCGAATTCCGAGGTCCCAAGCCCGAGAAATGAATTTTTGAAAAGAAATTGTTTTCTGAAATTGTTTAAGGAAATTTGAAATGAAATTTGATTAGAACGTGTTGGTATCGGGCCCGTATTTTGGTTCCGGCGCCCGGTACAGGTCTTATATATGATTTACGATATTTCTGTAAAATTTGGTGAAAAGTTTGACGTGATTCGGACCTGAATTGGAAAATTTGATGTTTTAAGAAGTTTGAAAGGATTCATGGATTTTAAGGTTTAATTCGATGTTTATGATGTTATTTTGGCGATTTGATAGCTCGAATAAGTCCGTAGGATGTTTTTGAGGTTGTGTGTATATTTGGTTTGGAGCCCCGAGGGCTCGGATGAGTTTTGGATAGGCCACAGGTGCATTTTGAACTTTGAAAAATAGCTGGTGTGTTCTAATCTGCAGGCTTCGCATTTGCGAAGCCAGTCTAGCAAATGCGAGCCATGCATCGCAAATGCGAGAGTTGGCCTGGGCAGCCTTCTTCGCAAATGCGATGCCCGCCTAAATCCTCTGTGATCGCAAATGCGATCTCTTCTTCGTAAATGCGAAGTCGCAAATGCGACTATTGTTTCGCAAATGCGAAAGCTTGGGATTTCTGAAGGGTTCGCAAATATGAACCCTATTTCGCAATTCCCACATATTGCGAACCCCTGTTCGCAATTCCCACATCTGAGACCTGCAGTTTTATACTTAGCCGATTTTAAACCCCATTTTTCATATTTTGTCAAACCCAAACACACTTAGGCGATTTTTCAAGAATCCTTTCTTCTCCAAATCAATTGTAAGTCGTTTTTAACCAACTTTCTTCAATTCTTATCATCTTTTAACATGATTTTCAACTTAAAATCAAGGATTTTCATGGGGAAAATTGGGTGTTTTGGGGAGAACCTAAGTTTTCCAAAAATTATGGATTTGGACCTCGATTTGAGGTCCGACTTCAAAACAAATTATATATTTGAGTTTGTGGGAGAATGGGTGATCGGGTTTTGATTCGAACTTCGGGTTTTGACCTCGTGGGCCCGGGGGCGATTTTTGACTTTCAAAACTTTGGGAAATTCATTTTTCATGCATTCAAATTGACTCCTTTAGCGTTTATTGATGTAATTAAGTAACTTGTGACTAGATACGAGCGAATTGGCGCTGGAATCGAGGGGTAAAGCTATAATTGAACCTTGAGTGGTGTTCGTGGCATCGACGTAAGTGTTTGGTCTAACCTTAGCTTGAGGGATTAGGAGTTGTGGCTATTTGCTACGTGTTAATTGTGGAGTACACGTATAGGCATGGTGACGAGTATCTATACGTCGGTGTCAAGCATGCCCGTGAGTCTTGTGTTATAAATTGTTATGACTCCGTTGTGGTTTATTGTGCCTCACATGTTATTATTATCATTGTTCCCTTGCCGGGATGTTTGTTTGGATATTATAGTTCCCTTGCCGGGATATTGTTAAGATATCATTGTTCCCTTGCCGGGATGTTTATTTGCTAATATTGTTCCCTTGCCGGAATTCCTTGTGATTTTTATTGGCAATGAAATGGGAGCGGGTGGTACGCCTACCACAAGATATAATAAAATGGGAGCGGGTGGTACGCCTACCACAAGTTATAATGAAATGGGAGCAGGTGGTACGCCTACCACAAGTTATAATGAAATGGGAGCGGGTGGTACGCCTACCACAAGCTATAGTGAAATGGGAGTGGGTGGTACGCCTACCACGAGTTATAATGAAATGGGAGCGGGTAACGCCAACCACGAGTTATAATGAAATGGGAGCGGGTGGCACGCCTACCACGAGTTATAATGAAATGGGAGCGGGTGGTACGCCTACCACGAGATTTAATGAAACGGGAGCAGGTGGTACGCCTACCATGAGATTTGATAAATGGGAGCGAGTGGTACGCCTACCACGAGATATGAGAAATGGGATCAGGTTGCACATCTGCAACAAGATGTGTACTGAAAGTGAAATCTGCCTTTATCTTTCCTTATCCGTGTTAGAAGTTAAATTGCTGATTTCCTTATTATTTTCTTGAGATTCTATCTTACCTGCTATTCCCCAAGCATGTTATCCCTCCCCAGCTTTAATTGTTTATTTCTGCCAATCTTTCCGTTGTGTGTGTGTGTGTATATATATATATATATATATATATATATATATATATATATATATATATATATATATATATATATATATATAACTGCACAGGATTATCTGGAGTCTGGTCCTAGCCTCGTCACTACCTCGACGGGGTTAGGCCAGGCACTTACCAGCACATGGGGTCGGTTGTGCTGATGCTATACTCTGCACTTATGTGCAGATACCGGAGCAGCATTTGGTCAGCAGCAGTAGTTCGGGAGCCAGCCTTCAGTTCTCCGAGACACCGAGGTAGCCTTGTAGGCGTCCGCAGGCCCGACGTCTCCTCTATCCTTTGTTATGTTATGTTATCACTTGTTTTCGAGACAGATAGTATTACTTTCTTTCAAACAGTTGTATCTTGTAAATCTTAGTAGTTCGTGAGTGTTGTGACACACCAGTTCTTGGGTAGAGGCATATGTTGACTTCCGTATTGTTTGGCTTATTCGGTCTAAGTCTTCCGCTTTAATCTCATATTCCGCTGTTATTTAAAATTTTATCGCTTGTTGCTATGATTATTAAAAAGGACTAAAATAAAAGAGTTAGGAATTTATAATTTTGTGGCTTGCCTAGCTTCTACGAGTAGGCGACATCACGACTCCCGAGGGTGGGAAATCCGGGTCGTGACAAGTTGGTATCAGAGCTCTAGGTTACATAGGTCTCAGAATTCACGGACAAGCTTATTAGAGTCTGAGGGATCGGTACGGAGACATCTGTATTTATCCCCAAAGGCTACAGAGTTAGGAAAAGTTTCACATTTGTTCTTTCTTGTCGTGCAGTTTGGTTCCTCAATGCTAATTGAACTTCTACTCTGTTCTTTCGCAGATGGCGAGAACACGCGCTTCCTCATCTACCGATCAGCAGTTCGAGTCCTCAGCAGCTCCCACGAGGGGCAGAGGGCGAGGCCAAGGCCGTTCTAGAGGCCGAGGCAGGGGCAGAGCTCAGCCCAGGGCAGCAGCACCCGTAGCGGAGCCTCAGGTTGATTTTGATGACAAGGTTCCAGCCCCAGTCGTTCCGGTGGGCCCAGCTCAGGTCCCAGAGGGGTTTATTGCCACCCCAGTTCTTCAGGATGCTCTGGTCCGTCTAGTGGGCCTTATGGAGAGTGTCAGCAGGGCAGGTTTACTTCCTGTAGCACAAGCCGTCTCTCAGGCTGGAGGAGGAGCCCAGACTCCTGCTACTTGCACTCCAGAGCAGGTAGCTCCTCAGATTCAGACTCTAACGGCTCAGCCAGTTAGAGTAGTACAGCCGGGTGTGGTTGCTCAGACCGGCGATGGAGCAGCCATGTCTACCGATGCTTTGTGGAGATTGGACAGGTTCACCAAGCTCTTCACTACTACTTTCAGCGGTGCATCTACTGAGGATCCCCAGGATTATCTGGACAGTTGTCACGAGGTTCTTTGGAAGATGGGGATTGTTGAGACCAATGGGGTTGACTTTGCTACATTTCTCTTGTCTGGATCCGCCAAGACTTGGTGGAGGGATTATTGCTTAGCTAGACCAGCAAGATCACCAGCCTTGACCTAGGAGCAGTTCACACAGCTATTTCTGGAGAAGTTTCTCCCTATTACACAGCGAGAGGCCTATCGGAGGCAGTTCGAGCGTCTTCAGCAGGGATCCATGACTGTCACCCAGTACGAGACCAGATTCATAGATTTGGCTCGCCATGCCCTTGTTATACTTCCCATTGAGAGGGAGAGAGTGAGGCGGTTTATTGATGGACTCATTCAGCTGATTCGTCTCCAGATGGCTAGAGAGACTGGGAGTGAGATATCCTTCCAGGAGGCGGCTAATGTGGCCGGAGGATTGAGATGGTACTATCACAGGGGGGTGGTCATGGGGCAGACAAGAGGCCCCGTCATTCAGGCAGATTCAGTGGTACCTCGTCTGGAGGTAGAGATTCATATGGTAGAGGTCATCCTCCTAGGCCCTTTCAGTCAGCTCTTCAGGTTTCTCACGGTGCTTCAGGTAGTCGTGTTCCTCAGATGTAGTATTTTGATCAGCAATCCTTCAGTTCACCACCAGCACCTATCAGTGCACCACCGCTTCAGAGTTTCCAGGTCGTCAGCCCCAGCAGCCGAGGGCTTGTTTTACTTGTGGAGACACGAGGCACATTGCTAGGTATTGCCCTCGCGCACCAGGTGGCTCTCAGCACCAGAGTTCCCGTGCTATGGCTCAAGCAACAGGTGTTCTACAGCTCACCCAGCCAGCTAGAGGTGGGGGTAGAGGTGCTAGAGGTGGAGGTAGAGGTACTAGAGGTGGAGCTCAGGCCGCTAGAGGTGGAGGCCAGCCAGTAGCAGACCGACCCAGAGATGTAGTTCAGGGTGGTGGGGCCCAGCCCCGATGTTATGCTCTTCAGGCCAGGCCCGAGGCTGAGGCTTCAGATGCAGTTATTACAGGTATGGTTCTGGTTTGTGATAGAGATGCTTCAGTGTTATTTGATCCAGGGTCTACGTATTCGTATCTGTCATCTTATTTTGCCTCGTACCTGGTCATGCCTAGTGATTCATTGAGTGTTCCTGTTTATGTGGCTACACCGGTGGGTGATTCTATTGTGGTCGATCGAGTCCATTATTCTTGTATTGTGGTGATTGGGGGTCTTGAGACTCGTGTAGATTTATTGCTTTTAGAAATGGTTGAATTCGATGTTATATTGGGGATGGACTGGTTATCACCTTACCACGGTATCTTGGACTGTCATGCCAAGAATGTGACCTTAGCTTTACCGGGTATGCCTCGTTTAGAGTGGAGAGGGACTTCTGGTCATTCTACCCGTAGTGTTATCTCGTATGTGAAGGCTCGGCGTATGGCCGAGAAGGGGTGTTTGGCCTATTTGGCGTATGTTCGTGATTCTAGTGCTGAGATTCCCTCTATTGATTCTGTGCCCGTTGTTCGTGAGTTTCTTGAGGTTTTCCCTTCAGACCTGCCGGGTATGCCACCCGACAGGGATATTGACTTTTGCATTGATTTGGCTCCGGGCACTCAGCCCATTTCTATCCCGCCGTATGTATGGCCCCGCCGGAGTTGAAAGAGTTGAAGGAACAGCTGCAAGACTTGCTTGAGAAGGGTTCCATTAGACCCAATGTTTCGCCTTGGGGTGCGCCAGTGTTGTTTGTCAAGACGAAGGATGGGTCAATGAGAATATGTATTGATTACCGGCAATTGAACAAGGTTACAATCAAGAATAAGTATCCGCTACCGAGGATTGATGATTTGTTCGATCAGCTTCAGGGTGCCAAGGTATTTTCAAAGATTCACTTGCGATCTGGCTACCATCAGTTGAGGATTAGGGCATCCGATGTCCCTAAGATAGCTTTCCGCACTCGGTACGGGCATTATGAGTTTTTGGTTATGTCATTCGGGTTGACAAATGCCCCAGAAGCTTTTATGGATTTGATGAACCGAGTGTCCAGGCCTTATTTGGATTCGTTCATGATAGTCTTCATTGATGATATATAGATATATTCCCGCAGCCAGGAGGAGCACGAGCAGCACCTTAGAGTGGTTCTTCAGACTCTGAGGGATAGTAAGTTATATGCAAAGTTCTCGAAGTGTGAGTTCTGGTTGAGTTCAATTGCATTTCTAGGTCATGTTGTGTCAGCAGAGGGTATTCAGGTTTATCCGAAGAAGATTGAGGCAGTCAAGAACTGGCCTAGACCTGCATCAGCTATAGAGATTCGGAGTTTCTTGGGATTGGCAGGCTACTATCGTCGGTTCGTGGAGGGGTTTTCATCTATTGCAGCCCCGATGACCAGGTTGACCCAGAAGGGTGCCCAGTTCAGATGGTCGGATGAGTGTAAGGCGAGCTTTCAAAAGCTCAACACAGCTCTGACTACGGCACCGGTGTTGGTTTTGCTCACAGGTTCAGGGCCTTATACAGTTTATTGTGATGCTTCCCGTATTGGGCTTGGTGCAGTATTGATGCAGGATGGCAAGGTCATTGCCTATGCTTCGCGGCAATTGAAGATTCATGAGAAGAACTATCCGGTTCATGATTTGGAGTTGGCAGCCATAGTTCACCTATTGAAGATTTGGAGGCATTATCTGTATGGCGTGGCATGTGAGGTGTTCACGGATCACAAGAGTCTTCAGTATCTGTTCAAGCAAAAGGAGTTGAATTTGAGGCAGAGGAGATGGTTGGAGTTGTTGAAAGATTATGATATCACCAATTTATATCATCCGGGAAAGGCCAATGTAGTGGCCGATGCTTTGAGTAGGAAGTCAGCCAGTATGGGCAGTCTTGCTTATATTCCGGTCGATGAGAGACCGCATGCTTTGGATGTTCAGGCTTTAGCCAATCAGTTCGTGAGACTGGATGTTTCTGAGCCCAGTCGTGTGTTAGCTTGCACGGTCTCTCGTTTTTCATTATTAGAGCGTATCCGTGATCGGCAGTATGATGATCCCCATTTGTGTGTCCTTAGAGACACGGTGCAGCACGGAGGTGCCAGGCAGGTTACCTTAGATGATGATGGAGTTTTGAGATTGCAGGGTCAAGTATGTGTGCCTAATGTGGATGGGCTCCGAGAGTTGATTTTAGAGGAGGCCCATAACTCCCGGTATTCTATTCATCCGGGCGCCGCGAAGATGTATCAGGATTTGCAGCAGCATTACTGGTGGCGTAGAATGAAGAAGGATATCGTTGCATATGTGGCTCGGTGTATGAATTGTTAGCAGGTTAAGTACAAGCATCAGAGGCCTGGTGGTTTATATTAGAGGATTGAGCTTCCCGAGTGGAAGTGGGAGCGAATCACTATGGACTTTGTTACTGGACTCCCGCAGACTCGGAAGAAGTTCGACGCAGTATGAGTCATTGTTGATAGGCTGACCAAGTCAGCACATTGCATTCCTGTGGTAGTATCCTATTCTTTTGAGAGGTTAGATGAGATCTATATTCGGGAGATTGTTCGCCTTCATGGTGTGCCCGTGTCTATCATTTCGGACCGGGGTACGCAGTTTACCTCGCATTTTTGGAGAGCAGTTCAGCGAGAGTTAGGCACACGGTTTGAGTTGAGCACGGTATTTCATCCCCAGACGGACGGGCAGCCAGAGCGGACTATTCAGATTTTAGAGGATATGCTCCGAGCTTGTGTCATTGACTTTGGAGGCTCGTGGGATCAGTTTTTGCCTTTAGCAGAGTTTGCTACAACAACAGCTACCAGTCGAGCATCCAGATGGCTCCTTATGAGGCTTTACATGGTAGGTGGTGTCGGTCTCCGGTTGGATGGTTTGAGCCGGGAGAGGCTCGATTGTTGGGTACAGATCTGGTTCAGGAGGATTTGGACAAGGTCAGGATTATTCAGGATAGGCTTCGTACAGCTCAATCCAAGCAAAAGAGTTATGCGGACTGCAAGGTTCGAGATGTGGCTTTTATGGTCGGTGAGCGGGTATTGCTCCGAGTGTCGCCTATGAAGGGCGTGATGAGATTTGGGAAGAAGGGAAAGCTTAGCCCTAGATTCATTGGTCTGTTTGAGATTCTTGATAGAGTGGAAGAGGTGGCTTATAGACTTGCATTACCACCGAGCTTATCAGCCATGCATCCAGTGTTTCATGTGTCCATGCTTCGGAGGTATCACGGCGATCCATCCCATGTGTTAGATTTCAGCAATGTCCAGTTGGACAAGGACTTGTCTTACGAGGAGGAGCCGGTAGCCATTCTAGACTGGCAGGTTCGTCAGTTGAGGTCGAAGAGTTTTTCTTCTGTTCGTGTTCAGTGGAGAGGTCAGCCTCCTGAGGCATCGACCTGGGAGTCCGAGTCCGATATGCGGAGCCGTTATCCCCATCTTTTTCCCAACTCAGGTACTTCCTTCTTATGTCCGTTCGAGGACAAACGGTTATTTTAGAGGTGGAGAATGTGATGACCCAAGCGGTCATCACTTGTTTTAAATTAAATTCTATGACTCCAAGGCCTTGAAAACCTTATTTAGAGTCACCTCGATTTGCTTGCATAGTCCGGGCGCGTAGCCGGAAAGCTTAAATATGAAAATCTGTGAAAAATGATGAAATTTGGCTAATAAATAAATTAATTTGACTTCGGTCAACATTTTTGGTAAACGGACCCGGACCCGTGATTTGACGGTCCCGGAGGGTCCGTAGGAAAATATGGGACTTGGGCGTATGTCCAGAATCGAATTTCGAGGTCCCAAGCCCGAGAAATGAATTTTTGAAAGAAATTGTTTTCTGAGATTGTTTAAGGAAATTTGAAATGAAATTTGATTAGAACGTGTTGGTATCGGGCCCGTATTTTGGTTCCGGCGCCCGGTACAGGTCTTATATATGATTTACGATGTTTCTGCAAAATTTGGTGAAAAACGGACGTCGTTTGACATGATTCGGACCTAAATTGGGAAATTTGATGTTTTAAGAAGTTTGAAAGGATTCATGGATTTGAGGTTTAATTCGATGTTTATCATGTTATTTTGGCGATTTGATCGCACGATGTTTTTTAGGTTGTGTGTATATTGGTTTGGAGCCCCAAGGGCTCGGGTGAGTTTTGGATAGGCCACGGGTGCATTTTGAACTTTGAAAAATAGTTGGTGTGTTCTGATCTGCAGGCTTCGCATTTGCGAAGCCAGTCTCGCAAATGCGAGCCATGCATCGCAAATGCGAGAGTTGGCCTGGGCAGTCTTCTTCGCAAATGCGAAGTAGCCGTCGCAAATGCGATGCCCGCCTAAATCCTCTGTGATCGCAAATGCGATCTCTTCTTCGTAAATGCGAAGTCGCAAATGCGACTACTTGTTTCGTCAAATAGCGAAAGTTTGGGTAAGTTTCGTTCGAAGGGGTTTACGGTCCGAAAAGTTGACGTAACCCGTACGTTTCGTTCCGAATTCCCTACCACTT
>NW_017674221.1:103476-104814 GCF_001879085.1 Nicotiana attenuata
TCACGTGAGTTACCGCCCCGTTTTCCCCATATTATGTTTCTCTATGCTTCATTATCGGTATTTGAGGTAATCGAGTTGGATTGGTTTGGTTTTGGTAGGAAATGAGACATTTAGTCTCTTTAAGGAAAGCTTGTTTTGGAAAAGTCAACCGGAAGTTGACTAGTTAGTTAGAAGGCTCGGATGTGATTTTCGGTGATTCGGTTAGCTTCGGGGGATGATTTTTGACTTAGGAGCGTGATCGGAATTGGTTTTGGAGGTCCGGTGTAGAATTAGGCTTGAATTGGCGAAGTTAGTATTTTGACAAATCCCGGTTGGTAGGTGAGATTTTGATCCGAGGGTCGAAATGGGATTCCGAGAGTTGCAGTAGCTCCGTTAGGTGATTTTGGATGTGTGTGCAAAATTTCAGGTCATTCGGAGATGTTTTGGTCGGGTTTTTGATCGAATGCGTATTGCGGAAGTTTTGAAGAAACTTAGGCTTGAATTCGATCTGATTTAATGGTTTTAGCGTTGTTTGACGTGTTTTGAGGATTGGAACAAGTTTGAATAATGTTTTAAGATGTGTTGGTAACTTTGGTTGAGGCCCCGGGGGCCTCAGGGTGATTTCGGGTGGCTAACGGAAGGAATTTGAAGTTGGAAAATTGTAGGTTTTTGGTTGCAGCAGGTGTTTCCGCATCTGCGGAAAGGAGATCGCAGATGCAGTCTCGCAGAAGCGAGCTAGGCCTCGCAGGAGCGGAAATAGGAGTCCAGGTCAGGTTCCACAGAAGCGGGACATTGGGTCGCTTAAGCGGTCCCGCAGATGCGAAGTTGGACCGCAGAAGCGGAAAGTCGCCTTAAGTGGAAGGTCCGCAGGAGCGAACATTGACCGCATAAGCGGAAGGCGCAAAAGTGGAATTAATCCGCAGAAGCGGAAATAACTGGCAGGTTAAGTGAAAACATCTTCCTCGCGAATTTTTGAAAGAGTGACATTTTGGACTCCGAACCTTGAGAGCTTTGAGGCGATTTTGAAGAGGGATTCGAGGGCTATTATCAGGTATGAACTCTTGGACTTAGAGCTTGATTTTTATGGTGTATAAACATGAATTTGGACTGAATAATCAAGGAATCAAAGGTCAAAAATGGTGATTTAGGGCTTGAATTTAAGAGAGTTTAAAATGGGGATTGAGGGGTCAAATGGCCCCCGATTTTGATGATTTTGATATGTATAGACTCGTGGCCGAGACGAGGATTCCGGAGTTGTTAATTTCGAATTTTTCGAGAAGTGGGCTCGGGGCCTGGGTTTTGCCAACTTCGTGATTTTTGATATTTTTCGAGTCTTTTCGATTGGGTTATGATTCCGAT
>NW_017674222.1:0-45689 GCF_001879085.1 Nicotiana attenuata
GACATAATCAGGTATATGAATTGGATTGGGAAGTTAAAGAAGTTTAACGTTTCTTTAATGAAACTCCATTCCATTTTATCGAAAGCTTTTTCTATATCTAGTTTAGTAAGAAATTAGCATGTTTACCTTTCTTTTCACGACAAGAATGTAGGATCTCTTAGGACTATGATGACATTATTCGATGCGCGATGCCCTTTTAAAAAAGCCGACTGTTCAGGGCTTATTACTTTTATTATAATAGGCTTTAGTCTGGATACTATTATTTTGATAATTATTTTATAGATAGTATTGCAAAGGCTAATTGATCGGTATTGAGTAATGGAGGATGGATGTTTGACCTTGGGGATAAGACATAGATACGTCTTATTTATTTGTGATGGAATATGTTGATTAGTGAATACCTGATTATAAAAGGATATGACGAAATGGGCAACTTGGGACCAGTAGGTTTGATAGAAGTAAGGGTGTAGGTCATCTGGCCCCGGAGCTTTAAGTGGTTGAAATGAGGTTACCGCCTGGAATATTTTCGTTGTGGTAATGGCACGATTCAGATTGGATTGATCCGTAGGAGTGAGTATTTTATAGGGATATTTACCGTAAGATTTTGTGGAATGGGCATGGGTTGTTGTGAATAAATTTTGATATTAATGGTGTATCATATCATTGACTTGTGATTGTTCAAGAATCCAATTACCACCTTCGATTATGCGATTTCTTCACCTTCTTTGAAGAGTAGTGAGGTGTTAAAATTTGGTATTCGCATCTCCTTATTCAAACCAGCTTATACGTGATTTTAACTACCAAAGTCTTTTTCAAGTCGAAGCAGGTCATTATAATAATTAATAAGATCGATCTCCAGATATTGAAGAAAAGTGCTTGTGGGGTAACTAGGGGAGGATTGGATACCAGAAATTTTGGCTAATAACTTTTTTTTTTAAATATTACCAAAAGTAGTTTGGTTCCATTCCTGAACTTCTTCTGTGAAATCATCTATTGCTTGTACTAGGCCCTTACTAGGAGACTAATTATGAGTAATTATGGAGGAAAATTGAGGATGTGAGGTCCATATTATTTCAAATCTAAAAACTTTTTCCCGCTGAAATGTGTGTTTTAATTTAATTAATAAAGGACAATGATCGGAGCGTGTTCTAGGTAGATGTTGTACATTTGCTTCTGGAAATAAGTTGATCCAGTCATAGTTGCATACATACCTATCCAATCGTTCTAATATTCTATTTGCTTGACAATGTTTGTTGGTCCAAGTATAGTGACTTCCTCTATATCCTAAGTCCAATAACTGGCAATGGTTAAGGCATTGAAGAAATTTATCGCATCTATTATTACTAACGGGGTTGCCTCCAAATTTCTCTGTTGCTCGTAATAATTCATTAAAATCTCCTCCAATTAACCAAGGCATGTTAATAGTGTCATGCAAAGTCATAAGGTAAGACAATAAAATTAAACATGCATGTAAATTATTTTTTGCATATACCATTAAAAATAGCCAAGTAGTAGGGTTTGGTGGTACCTGGACAATGAAATGAATTGCTTGAGATGTGACCTCTATTTAATCAAGTTCTAAAAGATCCTCATGCCACAGTAATGCAATATCTCCCGACTGTCCTTCCGCTGGTGCATGTGCCATGTTAGTAAAATCAAATTCTACTTTCAAATGAGTATGGCATTGTAGATGAGTTTCCAACAATGCCACTAGTGCAGGTTGATGGTAGTTGAGTAGAGATTGAAAATTTCTCCTGAAATCCGGTGATTGTGCTCCTCTACAACTCCAGATCATGAACTACATTTGTTTATTGTTGGAGGGTGGTGGTGGCATGTTCTGAGTCTCCTCCACCTGTGTTGCCGTCATTTGTGTCATCGATGGAATCATCACTATCCTATACTTCCCCATCTCTTGATTGGTGGTTGGTCAAATGTTTAGGAAACAACTTCTTAGTTCCTTTGGGAAAATTATTACTACTTTTCTTGCATACTGCTCTTTGAGGATGTTGTATTGGGAAAATTGAGTTTACATATTAAAGTAGTATGGAGATGACGTCGTGACACGTAGACTGATCAAATGGTCAAAGAATTTCAACTAGCCAAGAGGCACGAGTAGCAATGGATGCGAGCAAAGGCAAAAGAAGAGGCACGAGCAGACATTCAAAGGATTCAGCGCCCTTACCTATTCAAGATATTTAAATTCAAGAATCAAGAAGAATCAAGGGAATGAATTTGACAACACATGAGAGTCCAAATACAGTATTTAATAAGCCTTAAATGCTAAAAACGTTAGAGAATCTGTCTTGAATATAATGATTATGTAACGTAGCATTCGATGTCATTAATTGCCCATAATGGCCTTATTATGACAAAGGCAAGACATATAAATAGCTATAAAAAGGAGAGGGCTGAACAATTGTAGGGACGAAAAACACTATCTGAATATACTTTGGTTTACTTGTTTTATTCAATTATATTCTGGCTATCCAAATTATTTTCTTTTATACATTCTTGCGATTATCAGTAACCCGTGTTCTTCTAAATTATATCTTTAGTCAAAATTCTATTTTTTGGTTAAACAAATTGGTTCCGTTACCGGGAATCTGATAATCCATTTTATTTTAGCCTAACTTTCCTTGTTGCATCAACCATATCGAACAACAATGACAACATTCAAGGAAACCAAGAAAATCATACAACTCAGCAACTTCAGGGAGATCCACAGAACAATAACTTACTGATTCCTTCTCCACGAGGCTCTCCACGGCGGTCTCGTGAAGGCACTCCTGATGGGTCTCATACAGATGGACAGGCTCATTTCGAAAATGTTGAAACTATGGATGAGGCTTTGCAAAAACTTATTGCCTCACAAGTCAATAAAGCTCTTCATGCTTTTGTTAGCCAATTACCTGTTGCACCATCCACACCCACTCTAAATAACAATACTCTGGAGAACCCTCGTTCCGGGCTCGTTAATTCAGGTAGTGGTGGAACCCCAGCGAGTCACAGGAGGGAGAACCAGGTAATTTAGTTAATTGTGATTTACAAAACTTAGTAGTAACATTGCAGAAACAGCTCAAGGAGCAAAGTGACCGCATAGAGCAAATACCCGGGGTGCCACCCGTGATCAAAGGGGTAGATATGGATAAGTATTCTCAACAGCTTGGAAGCCAAGCGCTGCTCCCTTCCAATTCCAAATAAGTTCAAAATGCCTGATATTCCAAAATATGATGGAACAACAGACCCACGAGATCACGTGACTGCATTTACAACAGGCATAAAAGGCAACGATTTGACTAAGCAAGATATTGAATCAGTATTAGTCAAAAAATTTGGTGAAACACTCATTAAAGGAGTGCTAACATGGTATTCTCTTTTACCCGAAAATTCTATAAATTCTTTTGCTGAGCTTGCAGATTTTTTCATCAAAGCGCACTCGGGAGCTCAAAATGTCGAAAAAAGAATGGAAGATATTTTCAAGATCAAGCGAGGGGACTCAGAATTGCTTAGGGAATTCGTGGACAGATTCCAACGTGAAGAATGACATTATCGCGTGTACCTGACAATTGGGCAGCTATAGCCTTCACAAGCAATTTGAATGAAAAGAGTTCAGAAGCTACGAGGCGACTCAAGGAAAGCCTCCTTGAATTCCCAGCTACAACGTGGAATGACGTTTACAACAGGTATAGCACGAAGCTGAGGATAGAAGAAGATATTGTTTCTCGATTTCAAAAAGAAGAAAAGGCGAGTTCAAGACGTGGGGAAAACGAAAAAAGGTCTGGTAAAAATAGGTACGAGCCATACATGGGACCTGCAGGAAAAGACTCACGGTCAAAACAGGACAACCAAAGGTATGATCACAAATCAAAGAATAGAGAGTCGGGTTCTTCATCAAGATTCAGGAATGATCGAAACATTCATGAGTTACGAGATGACGATAGAAGTTTGAAGGCAAGGTTTGGTGGTTACAATTTCAACTTGAGCACTTCTGAACTCGTAGCTGTTTTAAGAAGCATGGGAGATAAGGTGCGATGGCCGAAGGAAATGAGATCAAATCCAAACAGATTAAACCCTGATCATTGGTGCGAATTCCATAACGATCATGGGCATAAAATGACAGATTGCAGGTTTTTGCAGGGTGAAGTTGATCATTTGTTAAAACAGGGGTATCTCACTGAGTTATTCAGTGAAAAAGGTAAACAAGCATACATGAAAAACAGGTAGGAACCTCTAAAACCACCTTCTCCCAAAAGAGCTGTCAACATTATAAGCGGGGGTGAAGACGTCAATGTTGTATCATATACTGCAGCTAACAAGATTTCCAAAGTAATAATTACCCATGGGAAGCGGCTGTGACATGTCTTGGAGGAAGAAAATATTACGTTCGATGATGCAGATGCTGAGGGTCTATTAACTCCACATAACGACGCACTGGTAATATCTTTACTTGTACATGACACTAACGTAAAACGAGTTTTAATTGATCCAGGTAGTTCCGTGAACATTATTTTGGTATGAGTACTACGCGAGATGCAAGCAGAAGATAAATTGGTACCAAAAGCGCATACTTTGTCAGGATTTGACAATTTCAGTGTTGTAACGAAAGGGGAGGTGATGCTTACTACATTCGCAGAAGGCGTTGTCAAAGACACAAAATTTCAGGTAGTGGAAATGGAAATGGCTTACAACATAATTCTTGGGAGGCCATGGATCCATGAAATGGACGCTGTTCCATCAACCTTGCATCAAGTCATTAAATTTCCAGCGCCATGGGGAATATGTCAAATCAGGGGAGACCAACAGACATCCAGGAGCATCAACTCCGTGGCGAATTTAAGTGCGAAGGGTGAAGAGAAATAGCAATTACAGAATCCAGTTGAGGATAACATAACATCAACCTCAACTGAACAAGGGCAAACAGATGTGGATTCAAGGCCCGATTCCATTCAAGAACCAGAAGAAAATGAAAACATCAAAACGACGATAGAAGAGCTGGAGGCAGTGGTTTTGTTTATACACTGGCCAGAAAGAAAAGTGTATATAGGAGCCAATCTCAGCCCGGATATGAAACGTAAGTTGATTGAATTTTTAAAAGCTAACGCAGATTATTTTGCTTGGTCCCATTCTGATATGACAGGTATACCACCGGAGGTAATGACTCATAAGTTGAATGAAGACCCATCTCATCCACCTATCAAACAAAAGAAAAGAAAGCAGGGCACTTTCAAAAATCAGGTGATTCAGGATGAGGTGCACAAATTGTTAAAAAATGGGTCTATTCGCGAGGTAAAGTATCCTGAGTGGCTAGCCAACACTGTTGTGGTACCTAAAAAGAACGGTAAATGGCGAGTCTGTGTAGACTATACAGATCTTAACAAAGCTTGTCCTAAAGACTCTTTTCCATTACCTCATATAGATCAACTAATTGATGCTACTGCAGGGCATGAGTTGTTAAGTTTTTTAGATGCATATTCAGGTTATAATCAGATTAAAATGGATCCGAGAGATGAAGAAAAAACTTCATTCATAACAGACAGGGGGACTTACTGTTATAAAGTAATGCCTTTTGGTCTAAAGAATGCAGGAGCAACGTATCAGAGGTTGGTTACCAAAATGTTTCAAGAGCATTTGGGAAAAACTATGGAGGTCTATATAGATGATATGCTCGTTAAAACTCAGCATTCAGGAGACCATATATCGCATCTGTCTGAAACGTTTAAAATTTTGCGGAAATTTAATATGAAGTTAAATCCCGAAAAATGTGCATTTGGTGTTGCATCAGGTAAGTTCTTAGGTTTTCTTGTTTCTAATCGTGGTATTGAAGTGAATCCTGCACAGATTAAGGCCATTGAAGAAATCCCTGATATACTTTCGAGCAAGAAAGAAGTTCAAAGATTAACAGGGAGGATTGCAGCCTTGGGAAGATTCATTTCTAAATCATCAGAGAAGTGCTTTAAATTCTTCTCAGCCCTTAAGAAGCAGGATCATTTTGAATGGAATGAGGAATGTCAACAGGCACTCAGGAATTTGAAAACATACTTATCAAATCCACCTTTGCTAGCAAAACCAAAGGTTGGGGAAAGACTACTCATTTACCTTGCTGTTTGAGAAGTAGCGGTAAGTGCTGTTTTGGTTCAAGAAGAACAAGGTAAACAATCCCCTATCTATTATGTTAGTAAGTCTTTGTTAGATGCGGAGACGCGGTATCCTCAATTAGAAAAGCTTGCACTTGCATTAATCATGGCATCTAGGAAATTAAGACCTTACTTTCAGTGTCATCCTATTGCTATAGTAACTGCCTACCCTTTATGTAATATATTACATAAGCATGAGTTATCAGGTAGGTTGGCTAAGTGGGCTATAGAGTTAAGTGAATACGAAATCACGTACCAACCTGGAACTGCTATAAAATCACAAGTGTTAGCTGATTTCGTGGCTGATTTTAGCCAAGGGATGCAATTAGAAGCAGAAAAAAAATTACAGGTGCTCAATGGAGCTAATCCAGGAACTTGGACTTTTCGATGATGGTTCATCTAACGTAAAAGGTGCAAGTTTAGGGATTGTTTTGGTACCACCTACGGGTGAAACCATTCGACAAGCTATCAAATGTCATTTTATAACTAACAATGAGGCAGAGTATGAGGCTGTGATTGCAGGTTTAGAATTGGCACGAGAACTTGGCATAAATCAAATTATAATCAAAAGCGGTTCACAACTCGTGGTTAATCAGATGCTGGGGACTTATACAGCTAGGGAAACAAGGATGCAACAGTATTTAGAAAAGGTGCGGGAATTGATAAAGCAATTTCAAACCTGGAAAGTTACACAAATACCAAGGGATGAAAATCTCGAAGCAAACGCCTTAGCTAATCTCGCATCTGCTGCTGACGTAGCAAGTGATGCAAGCGCCTCAGTTATTCATTTATTTCATTCAGTTCTTGACCCCGACAAGAATGAGGTAAATTTTTATAATTTAACTTGGGATTGGAGGAACGAAATTGTTGCTTTTTTGCAGTATGGAGCCATACTTGATGACAAGAAAAAAGCTCATGCGCTTCGAAAAAAGGCTGCTCGGTACTGCTTAAACCAGGGCAACCTATATTGTAAAATGTTCGGTGGTCCCTTAGCCAGATGCCTCGGACCTTCTTAAACGGAGTACGTAATGAGGGAAATACACGAGGGGCATTGTGGGAATCACGCCGGAGGAAGATCAGTGGTGAGAACCTTAATTAGGGCAGGTTATTACTGGCCTACAATGGAAGAAGAAGCAGAAAGTTTCGTGGCCAAATGTGATAAATGTCAAAGGTACGGTAATAATATGCATAGACCTGCGGAGTTATTACATCCAGTCATTGCACCGTGGCCGTTTATGAAATGGGGAATAGATATCGTGGGTCCATTACCACAAGCAAAAGGGCAGGTAAAATTTCTGCTCGTACTCACTGATTATTTTACTAAATGGGTAGAGGCAGGAGCATTCAAACAGGTATGAGAAAAGGAAGTCAAAGATTTTATTTGGCGAAATATAATATGCCGATTCGGTGTACCAAAGGAGATCGTATGTGATAATGGCCCTCAGTTTATAGGAACTCAAATCACGGAATTTTTTCAAAGTTGGCAGATTAAAAGGATTACATCTACACCTTATCATCCGGTGGGTAATGAGCAAGCAGAATCAACGAACAAGGTTATTATCAATAATTTAAAGAAACGTTTAGAAGAGTCAAAAGGAAATTGGCCAGAAGTGCTACCTGGTGTTTTATGGGCATATCGCACAACAACAAAAACAAGTACGGGAGAAACACCATTTTCATTGGTTTATCGAGCAGAAGCTTTAATTTCAGTTGAGATAGGAGAGCCAAGTACGAGATTTGCACATGCAACAGAAGAGTCTAATAACGAAGAAATGTGTGTAAGCCTCGATTTACTTGAAGGAAGAAGGGAAGCTGCATTAGTAAGAATGACAGCACAAAAGCAAGTCATAGAACGGTACTACAACCGGAAAGCATGCCTCAAATTTTTCAAAATTGGGGACTTTGTGCTCAAAAGGGTTTTTAAATCTACAAAGACAGCTAATACGGGAAAATTAAGTCCAACATGGGAAGGACCCTATAGGATCTGTGGCATTGCAGGCAAAGGAGCATATGAGTTGGAAATAATGGATGGCAAAATACTACCTTCGCATTGGAACGCTGTTCACCTGAAGAGATACTATTTCTAAGGAATACCCACGGTCAGGTACCCATCTTTTAAAGTTTATTTTTGAATTGTTAAAATTTTACTAACGATTTTAGATGATAGGCAAAAAAGCTAACCCGTACTAAATGATGAGTCACGACCTGTAAGGCACACGGAATAAACTAAAATTCCTGGCCTAGGGTTACAATCATTCTGATAGAAATACAAACGGGTTAAGCAGTCTTTATCTAAAATCGCACCTCCGAGTCCCGTATGTTTTTCCTTTTCAGGAAAAGGACCAAAAGAAACAATCAAGTGCTCGAGGCTTCATACTTCAACGCTCAAACACTTGGGGGACTACATAATATACACGAGTATGTGTTTAAAGAAGGCAAAGAAGATTGAGGAAAAATCAAGCCTGAAAAAGTCAAGTGCAGAGTAAAAGTCACAAAGTCACGAGCCAAGGCCAAAGAAAATCTTACTGTAGTTAGGGTAAAAGCCATGTACTAAAACGAGTTATAAAGAAAAACCTCGTGTTTTTATTATTCTGAAACGGGTTATAAAGAAAAACCTCGTGTTTTTAATCTGATTATAAATCTGTTACAAGAAAAACAGTTACGAGAAAGTTATAGATGTAATTCGAACACATGTAAAGAATTATTCAAAACTAGACAAAGTTCTAATAAAAACTTGTCAATGTTATTACAAAAGAAACATGTGTGTTCCTATTTCTTTTATCGTATGTTAACACCATTATGAAGTTGAGACGTCTTCTTCATTAAGTGTCGAAATATAAAAGGGCCTCTTTTATAAAATTCATGTTTAATTTAGTTATTCATGAAGTTAACAGAAGCATTTTCTAAAGAATAAAAATGCAGATTATTCTATAAGTTCTTAGAAATAAAGGCAAGAATGAATTAAATAGAAGTTCAAGATAGTAACGAGAAAACTTCTAAAATATTAAAGTTTAAGACTAAGTAAAAACTTAGTCAAAGAACTACGAATTGTTTATACAGATTGGCCCATAAAAGGACTTGGGGACTTGCGTTTCCAAAATCAACCCTCAAATAAAGCTAAGGGTTTGATTATAATTTTCCAAAATAAACTCTCAAATGAAACCAAGGGTTTTAAATATAACCTTCCAAAAAGGTACCTGCAAAAAAGAGAGAATTCAAACTGTTTAAATTTATCACTAAGAAGATAAGGGAACTGAAGAAGGTGCATCAACGACAACGGTCTCAACTTGGGCAGGTGTATCAACAGTTGCGGGTTGATCTTGACTCACAGCAACAGGCTCGACAGGGCTTGGAAGAGTTGGGATACCCATATCAACTTCAACATTCACGGAAGCTTCGGCCACAGGAGAAGGAAAATCTTGAGTTTGTTGAGCTTTCTCAATGGTTTCATTGATCTTAGCCAATTCAGACTCTAAGTTGAACTTTTCTTGGCCAGCTTCAATCAGGGTATCACGGCGTGAGTTCAGAAACACCCAACTTGCCTCAATAGCAGATTTCTCTTCAAGGGTCTCATAATCCCTTTCCCAATCAGCAATCTCATTCTTTAGCTCCTCATTTTCAGCCAGGGCAGAGTTGTAAGAAATTTGAAGAGAGGCATGGGAGCTTTCTAAATCACGCACCTTATCAGAAGTGACTCGAAGGTCTTCTTGTGCTTGAGTTAAGCTTTGCACGAGCTCCCTAGAGTAAGTCTCTTTTTGACTCAAGAGAACCTTCAACTCTCTGTTCTCTTCACTGGCCTTGGATAGTTGTTCTGAGAAGGAAGACTCGAGACGCTCTTTTTCTTTTTCTGTTTGGCTTGAGGAAGCTTTTGCAACTGCTAATTCTGAGGTTAAAGCTCGCACCTGCTGCTCTAAGGTACTCTCGCTTTCTTGTAAGAATTCCACATCAATTTGTAAACTCTCGAACTACTCCTTCCAATTGAATGCCTCTAACTGAGAATAGCGTGCTATCTGCTCCAAGAGGGAGATTCTGTTTATCATTTCTATACCGATAAGATTGGCCTAAAAAAAGGGGGAAAGAGAAATTAGAATCCCAAAGATAAAAAAACTACAAAGTAACAAAAAAGAATGTAAATACCTTCAAGGTAGCATGCACAATATCGTTCATCAGAGTCAGGGAACTATGGCTCTCCAACTTTGCTTTTTCAATTGGGCCAATCAAAGGCTCCAGCCATACATCTGCCTGACCTGATTTCCTCAAAAGGCTGCTCTCAGCAGGAACTTCAATAACCACCCTCCTCATAGCGACACTTTTACTTGAAGAACCTACCTCAGTATGATGAACGATTGGAGGTAGAATTGTCAAAGGAGGAGTGGTAGAAGAGGTAAGAACAGTCGAGGTAAGAACAGTTGAGGAAGGAACAGTAACAGCTGGGGGTGGCAACGAAGGAATCACATGCACGGGAGTTGAAAAAGAGGCTAGGTGTGTTTCATCTAAAACAGGCCCTAAACTTCCACTATCAAAATCGCTAATAAAAAGTTGTTCAATGGACTCACGAGTATCACCAGGGTCAACGTCATCGTCAGGAATTACCACCGAGGCTTCAATGGACTTAGAAAGAGAACGGAATGACGGGGAGACGCCTCTGCTTCGTCATCGGAAATTATGCATCTTCGAGCTCGAGGCCTTGTCACCAAAGAGCCCCCATCTTCCTCTTCTTCGGAATCTTCTTCTTCAACGGCTTTTCTCTTCGACGAAGAACCCAAGACTATTTCTTGAGCCCTTTCCAAGGAGATACGGGTTTTCGAAGAGGCACGGGAAGCCGCAACTGCCTCGGCAGTAACTCCTCGAATAGCAAATCTTGATAAAAAGATGGATTGAAATTAGAGCCATAAAGAGAAACATATGCATAAAAGATGAAACAAAATAAGAAGCTCTTACCATGAGTCTTTACTTTCCAACCAAAACGGTTAGAAAGTGTCTTCCAAGACCTCCCATCCATTGGTGCGGTCTTCAGTAATCTGTCTACCCAGCCACGAAAATTGGGAACATCTTCCACAACTCCCATGGTTGCTAAAAAAGGAAAAAGAAAAGCAAAATTAGAAAAGTTGATAAACTTGAAGGAAAGGCACGAACAGGATAAAAGACTTACGTGCAAAGTTCCACTTCTCAGGGAAGGGAACGTTATCTTCACCCACTAAACCAGCAGTGGGGGCAGCAACAAATCGGGCATACCAGCCACGGTCCTTGTCATCCTCAGGGCTCACCAAAACCCTCTTACTCCTGGCTACTAGTGTGAAAACACCATTGCGAAAAAGCCTAGGGGAGTAAAGATGAATTAGGTGAGGGAAAGTGAAGGGAATACCAGCAGAATTGGTTAAATGCCTTAAACAGGCAACAAACTTCCATATGATTGGGCAATTTGACCCAAACAAACGTCGAAGAAACGACAAAAATCAAGAATGACTGGGTCAATAGCTGGTTTGAACCCTAAGGTGAAAGGGTATGTATAAACAAAAGAAAACCCCATCAAGTAAGAAGTGATTCTCTGATTTGGGTTAGGAATAATGATAGGAAAGTCATCACTCCAATGGCAATCTTTGCGAACTACAGGAGCCAAAATTTCTGTAATCTGAGTGGGAAAAGCATCAGCACGATCTAAAGTAGAAACCTGATTCCTAAGAGATTCCCTGTCATGATAAAAAGACAATTCCGTAGGGACTATCTCTTGTACTAAAGGCTCACGTAATGGTTCAGAAGGTTCTTTACCCCTAGAGGAAGATTTTTGAGAAAGGGAACCTCTGGTTCTAGAAAAGGGACCAGAACTAGGAGATAAAACAAAAGAGCCTCGTGCAGATCCCGAACTACGGTGCCTACCTTCCCTTCTGCCTCTACTAAGAGCACTAGGGAAGGTATCAACAATGGAAGCCCTTCTAGGGTTAGGGTTCGATGAAGACATAATGAAAAAGGATGATACGAGGAAGAAACAAACAGAGATTTGAGAAATAAAGTGTTCAGTAAACTTTATGAGGTAAAGACAAAGAAAGAAGTTATATTTATACTGATGAGCAACCATCAAAGGGAAAAGTGCAACGATGGAAGGACAATAATAATGATAACTGACACTTCGTAAACAGGGAAGCCGAAAAGAAAGCCTAAAAAAGTGCTGCAAAATTGCAGAACCAATAGGAAGGTGACACGTGTGAAACGCATTAAATGGAAGTGACAATTGAAGCGTCAATTCTGTCACAGCATTAATGGTGATAAAAATTCCCGTTTTAATGAAATCCACTTCCCAAATATTCAATTGATGAATAAATGGCAAGTGGGGGGACTATCTGTATTGGGAAAATTGAGTTTACATATTAAAGTAGTATGAAGATGACGTGTCGTGACACGTGGATTGGTCAAATGGTCAAAGAATTTCAACTAGCCAAGAGGCACGAGTAGCAATGGATGCGAGCAAAGGCAAAGGAAGAGGCACGGTCAGACATTCAAAGGATTCAGTGCCCGTACCTATTCAAGACATTTAAATTCAAGAATCAAGAAGAATCAAGGGAATGAATTTGACAACACATGAGAGTCCAAATACAGTACTTAATAAGCCTTAAATGCTAAAAACGTTAGAGAATCTGTCTTGAATATAATGATTATGTAACGTAGCATTCAATGTCATTAATTGCCCATAATGGCCTTGTTATGACAAAGGCAAGACATATATCTCAAAAATAGCTATAAAAAGGAGAGGGCTGAACAATTGTAGGGACACGAAAGATCATCTGAATATACTTTGGTTTACTAGTTTTATTCAATTATATTCTGGCTATCCAAATTACTTTCTTTTATACATTCTTGCAATTATCAGTAACTTGTGTTCTTCTAAATTATAGCTTTAGTCAAAATTTCATTTTTTGGTTAAACACAAGTTTCTTCGGAGACCAGCAAAGTAATATTGATGTCAAAAGGGTTTAATCAGAACACTCTAATATTAAGGCTGTCGACAAATAACCTTTGGCAGTTCAGATTAAACAACCATATTTAGCATACCATTGCTCGGTGGTCGTACAGATCCATCTTTTCAACATTACCACTGCTATTCCATACAGTCATACACAGTCAAAGAGTTACTAAATTGTTGGAAATCCAGAGGTAATAGCAAACCATCAAAGAAGATTTGGAGCATAATCCCTGCATGTCTATGCTTGAATGGAAGGAAAGAAATGTGAGATGCTTTGAAGGGAGGCACCTCAAATACAAATGTATACGACTTTCGGTTTTTTGGTGTAATCTACAGGAAGAAGATAGTATGTTAGATTTCATAGAATCTTTACAAGGATAGGACATTTTTGCAGGTATCCTTTTTTTTTTGTTTTTGTTTTTGTACAGAAGGATTACTGACTCTTGGTACTGCCTTAGTATCAACTTGGTGCTAAGTTGTTACATTGGCAATACATAATCTACTTACCTTCTCAAAAAGAAATAAACTAAAAATTAATGGATACAACAAAAACTCAGCTCAACACCAATGCTCTTGCATGCTAGCTTCTGCATCCATTCTTGAGATGTGTTTATTAAAGATTTTAAGCATTTAACTCACACTTGATGCTAGTTCAACTTTATTTAAGAATAACAAATATGAAGAGATATCCCTTTAATGATCAATCAAACAACAAAATCCATGTCCACATTATGAGAAACCAGCAAAGTGAGAACCAAAAGAAAAAGAATGGAATAAAATCTGTAGGAGACTAGCAATTCAATTACAATGAAATCAGCCAACAACACAAGATAACAGTAGAAATTAAAAAGGTAAGCACCAATAATAATCATTGTTAATTGTTAAACAGTTAGAATCAACAGTTCCGTTGACGGCGGGCGGCTCTAGCCAAAAAAACCCAATTGACCCGAAAAAAACTAATTGACCCGAAAAAAAACAAATCGTAAAATATATGTATTCATCAATTAAATTGCGTATAAGGAGCATTTATGACTCGAAAGAGAGGCTAAAGAGTACTTCATAGTTCATACCAGCTGACATTGCTCATAGTTCATACCTCGTGCTTTGTTTTCTCTTAATTTTATTACTATTATGTATTCTCTTTCATTCACTTCCCCAATTAAATGTCCTAATTAGGTCCGTCTGATCAATCTCAAAATTAGATTAACAAGTTCGAGATTTTAGTGCTAGTGAGTAAAAATTAGTCATTTTAATGTGAAAACAAATAATTTTGTGAACTATTATTATTTTTTCGATAAATTTAATGATCATACGTGACATTGACCTATTTTATTTTGGCGACACTTCAAAATATTTGACACCACTCCCTTTGACTTTGAGGAATGGTTCCAACTTTAACCCTTAAAATTTTGATAGAAGAAAATGATCCCATAAAGATATCGTGTGTTTTATTTTCAAGTCGCTAAGGCCAAATGATTTTGTGGTCTTTATAAATTTGTTTTTAGTTTTATCAACCCATTTCTTTTTTTATACATAAGAAATCTAAAAAAGAAATTTTCTTAATTCAACATTGTAAAAAATCATGGAGGCCTAAAGTCTCAAAAATCAATCGATTCTGATTCTATCCAACATTTATAACTTCCACTTTATTCAAATTTATTAAATTTTTCAGAAGTTTAAACGTAAAAATTGCATGGGACGTCCTATTTGGTCGCTCCCTTTTAACTTATACCCATTTTGTTGTTTCCTTTGTATCCGTACCCATTTTTTTGTGAAAAGCATTTTAAAAGGATGATTTTGCCCTTCAGGACTATTGACAAAAATGTAGACTGCAGGACAAAATTTCAGCATGTTTTGGTATGAAGTTTTAGCAAAAGAACTAAATAACTTCAACATACATTAGAAAACACTCATTAAAAAATTACATACTGCAAGACAAAAACTTAAGCATGTTTAGTCTGAAATTTTAGCAAATGAACAAAAAAACATAAGCATGTTTAGTCTGAAGTTTTAGCAAATGAACTAAAAAACTTAAGCATGGTTAGTCTGAAATTTTAGCAAATAAACTAAATAACTTAAGCATGTTTAGTATGAAGTTTTAGCAAATGAACTAAATAACTTCAGCATGCATTAGCAAAAACTCATTAGAAAATTACATACTGCAACACAAAAACTTAAGCATGTTTAGTCTGAAGTTTTAGCAAATGAATTAAAAAGTTTAAGCATGTTTAGTCTGAAGTTTTAGCAAATGAATTAAAAAGTTTAAGCATGTTTAGTCTAGTTTCGCAAATGAACTAAATAACTTCAGCATGTTTAAACTGAAGTTTTAGCAAATGAACTAAATAACTTCAGCATGTTTAGACTGAAGTTTTAGCAAATGAACTAAATAACTTCAGCATGTTTAGACTGAAGTTTCGGATAAAGCTCATGACAAAACTATAAACTGCAGGATAAATAACTTCAGCATGCATTAGCATGAAGTTTTAGCTTCAATATGAAACAACTTCATGCTATATTAGCATGAAGTTTTAGCAGCCAATAAATCATAATAAATCCATATACATGAAGAATAATTTTAGAATCTGAATCATTTATATGTTGACACAATAGCATGTGTTGTGAGTAGCTGCTGATTCAGATATTCAGTGACATTCTGCCATGTAATCAAGTATGTCCCAAAAATTCTTCAACATATGAGATAAAAAAAAAAGAAATAAAAAACCAACTCATACGAAATATTATATAAATAAGTAAAATTTGCCAAAGTAGAAAAAAGAGAGTAAAACAATGGCTGACGCGAATGCGTGCATATTTTGATAGTAATGTAACTTTATTTGAAGCTGATGAATAACGGCAAATTTGTCAGGGGTGTAATTGTTATATTATTACGAATTTTTTGTCAGCACTCAGCTCACTACCAAATCAATAACTTTTATAAATAGGGTACATGTTAAAAGGTGACATAAATATAGGGTACGGCTACAAATCTCCCGTTTAAACCTTAATTAACGTGATATTGTATCTGACTAGCTTTTTAATCACTACTATACTGTTTTCTTCATCCTAAACCACAAGGGAGAAGGGCCGCTGGGGGCATCCGAGAAAGCAGCTCAATCAAATGTCTTCATTCAAGCCACGATATAGAGCAATAACGAAACAAATTGAATAAAGGAATTTTTACCTATTTATGTTACATTATAAACCTAATTATTATTATTATTATTATTATTATTATTATTATTATTATTATGGAGGTTTTTATTTAATTATATATCCTGCTCATATTTACCAATTGTGACAAAGTAATGTTATAGGCTTTAATCATTAAATTAATTTTCTCTCCCTATTCTTCCTCCCCATAGAAATTCATCCCAAATATCGTTACATGGGACAATCATCCACTTGCTTTCTTAATTAACTCCTTTTTTCCTCCTCCTTTCAAAGTCATATCACACCATACGACACAGGAAGCCAGCCATACATTGAAAAATTGGATTGACCACAAGCAGAGTCATTGTTTAGGTGGCAAACATCCTGGAAACCTATAAAATATGACACTTGATTCAAGTTCACAAAGCAAATCATCTTTCAGTGACATATGTCTGTGATGATCCAAAAGGTCATTACTCGTTCTGAAAGTAAATTCCGTGTTCTGAGACTTTAAAATCCTCTTTTTGTCTCATCTCGATTTGCGTGCACAGTCCGGACGCATTTCAGGGAAGCTTTTATGTGAAAATTAAGTAAAATATGGAAATTGGCTTTTAAAATTGAATAAAGTTGTCTTTGGTCAACATTCTTGGTAAACGGACCCGGACTCGTGATCCGACTGTCTCGTAGGGTCCGTAGTAAAATATGGGACTTGGGCGTATGTCCGGAATCGAATTCAGAGGTCCCAAACCCGAGAAATGAATTTTTAAAAAAAATTATTTTCTGGAAAATGTAAAGGTTTTTAGAAGTGAATTAATGCATTTTCTTGATGGTATCGGGCCTGTATCTTGGTTCCGAAGCCTGGTACAAGTTTGAAATAATGATTAAGTTGAATCTGTAAAATCTGGTAAAGATCGGAATTGGTTTGGTATAAAACGGACCTATAGTTGAGAAAATAGTAATTTTGATGTTCTTGAGTGATTTCATGAATTTGAGGTTTAATTCATAGATGTTGATGTTATTTTGATGATTTGATCGCATGAGCAAGTCCGTATGATATTTTTGGACTTGCGTGCATGTTCGGCTTGGAGCCGAGGGCTCGGGTGAGTTTTGGATAGGCCACGGAGTGAAATTGGACTTAGGAAAATTGCTGGTGTGTTGCAGACGTGTAGCAGGCCTCTGATCTCGTAAATGCAAGATCAGGCATCGCAATTGCGATGCAAGCAGGGATCGCAAATGCGATGATTTTGTTGAAAATGCGAAGATCCTAGGGCCAGCCAAATCTCGCAAATGCGAGAAATACTTCGCAAATGCGAGAAATGCTTCGCAAATGTGAAGTCTTCAGCACATGCCAGAAGTCGCAAATGCGACACCTTTATCGCAATTGCGATATTGAAAAGGCGACAATAGTTTCGCAAATGCGAAGGAAGCAGGTTTCTTAAGGGTTCACAATTCCGAACCCTGGTCGCAATTGCGACATCAGAGACCTGCTAAAATGAATTTCAGACAGGATTTCAACCATTTTTACAACTTCTTCAAAACCTAAACTCCCTTGGGCGATTTTCTAAAGAAAAGTTCTTCTCTAAATCGATTGTCAGTCATTTCTTACTCGTTTTCTTTAATCTATAACATCTTTTCACATGATTTCACTCAAAATCAAGGATTTTCATGGGGGAAATTGGGTGTTTTGGGTAGAACTTAGGATTTTTAAATTTTGGGAATTTGGACCTCGATTTGAGGTCCGATTTCAAAATAAATTAGATATTTGAGTTCGTGGGTTAATGGGGTAATCGGGTTTTGGTTTGAACCTCGGATTTTGACCATGTGGGCCCGGGGTCGATTTTTGACTTTTTGGGAAAAACTTTAGAAAACCTATTTTATGCATTAGAATTGATTCATTTAGCATTTATTGATATCGTTAAGTATATTGTAACTAGATTCAAGCGAATTGGGAGTGGAATCAAGAGGTAAAGCGGTAGTTGAGGCTTGAATTGTGTTCGTGGCATCGAGGTAAGTGTTTGGTCTAACCTTAGCTTGAGGGATTAGGAGTTGTGTCTTATTTGCTATGTGTTAATTATTGAGTACGACGTATAAGCATGGTGACGAGTATCTATACGTCGGTGTCAAGCATGCCAGTGAATCTTACACTATGATAAATGTGACTCTGTTTCGTATTGTTCATGCTTTATAAGATGATATCTATTGTTGAACAAGGCTTGTGGAAGTATTATTGGAAATTGAACATTGAAGAGCGTTGGCTCAAGTTGTAAACTAATTTGTGGAAGTATTATTGGCAATTGAACATTATAGAGCGTTGGCTCATGTTGTGAATTAAGTTGTAAAGTAAATGTGGAAAAGAGAAGAGGTTTATGATATTGTCTCCCTTGTCGGGATATTGTTGCTTTTGATATTATCTCCCTTGCCGGGATGTTCTTGCTTTTGATATTATGTCCCTTGCCGGGATGTTATTGTTTTTGATATTGTTTCCCTTGCCGGGATATTGTTTTTATACTATTGTTGCCTTGCTGGAATTTTATTGTGATTTTATTGATTCCCTTGCCCCTATTGCTTTGTGATTGTTGTTTGGGTAAGGAAGAGTGTAAAAGCACGAAGGGTGATGTCGTGCATGATATTTGTGAGAGAGTGTTAATGCACGAAGGGTGATGCCGTGCTGATATTGTGAGGTTAAAGCACGAAGGGTGATGCCGTGCCGCACGATGTACAATGTCATGCCATGATATGAGTGATAATGCACGAAGGATAATTCCGTGCCATGATTATGTGAGGGAAAAGCATGAAGGGTGATGCCGTGCCGATTATATTGATTCTTATGGTGAGGACGAGAGTAAAAGCACGAAGGGTGATGCCGTGCACTTGTCTTTGATTTCCTGATTCTTGCTGATAATTGAGTTATGGTGTTCTTTACGGTTAATTATTGGTTTTCTGTTGTTACTTGATTTCCCCGCAGCATGTTTTCCCCCTCCTATCTTTACATGTACATTTCTGCCTTTATTTTTCCGCTGTATATGATTTAACTGCACAGGTTTATTTGGTAGTCTGGTCCTAGCCTCGTCACTACTTCGCCGAGTTTAGGCTAGGCACTTACCAGCACATGGGGTCGGTTGTGCTGATACTACACTCTGCACTATGTGTAGATCTTGGCGCTGCAGCTTTTGGACCGCAGTGAGGTTGCTGCTTCCAGACCGTCAGGCGACCCGAGGTAGTCCTGCAGGCGTCCGCAAGCCTTGGCGTCTCATTCTATCATTTTCTTTCTGTTTTTACTTATTCAGAGACAGATTCGTGTAATTCTATTCAGACCTTATTTGTAGTGTTCTTAGACAGTCTGTGAGATTGTGACACCAATTCTGGGTAGCTTATGTTTATGGATTAGTATCGGTATTATTATTGAATTTTTACATTTCATTCTTCCGCCTTATTATTTTGCTGTTTATATAATATTTATTCATAATTATTAAGGGATTAAAAATGAAAAGGGTTAAATAACTGGAATAACTGGCTTGCCTAGCTTTCACTAGTAGGCGCCATCACGACTCCCGAGGGTGGGAGAAATACGGGTCGTGACAAGTTGGTATCAGGGCGCTAGGTTGCTTAGGTCTCACAAGTCACGGACAAGCTTAGTAAAATCTGAGGGATCGGTACGGAGACGTCTGTACTTATCCCCCAGAGGCTACAGAGTTAGGAAAAACTTCACATCTATTCTTTCCTATCGTGCCATTTGGTTTCTCAATGCTAATTGAACTTCTACTCTGTACTTTTGCAGATGGCGAGAACACGCGCTTCTTGAGCTGCTGATCAGCAACCCGATCCCCCAGCGGTAGCATCTACGAGGGGCGGAGGGCGAGGCCGAGGTCGTGCTAGGGGCCGAGGCAGGGGCAGAGCTCAGCCCAGAGCAGCAGCACCAGTGGCAGAGCCTCGGGTTGAGTTTAACGAGGAGGTTCCAGCCCACACAGTTCCAGCAGGACCAGATCAGGTCCCAGAGGGGTTCATTGCTACCCAGTACTCCAGGATGCTCTAGTCCGTCTAGTGAGCCTTATGGAGAGTGTCACTCGGGCAGGCTTACTTCCTATAGCACCAGCTGTCTCTCAGGCTGGGGGAGGAGCACAGACTCCCGCTACCCGCACTCTGGAGCAGATGGCTCCCTAGTTTCAGACTCCAGCAGCCTAGCCAGTTGGAGCAGTTCAGCCGGGTGTGGTAGCTCAGACCGGTGAGGGAGCATCTATGTCTGCCGATGCTTTGTGGAGGTTGGATAGGTTCACCAAGCTGTTCACTACTACTTTTGGTGGTACATCTTCTGAGGATCCCCAGGATTATTTGGACAGCTGTCATGAGGTTCTTCGGAACATGGGGATAGTAGAGACCAATGGGGCCGACTTTGTTGCTTTTCGTCTGTTTGGATCCGCCAAGATTTGGTGGAGAGATTATTGTTTGGCTAGACCAGCTGGGTCACCAGCTTTGACTTGGGATCAGTTCTCTCAGCTATTCCTGGAGAAGTTTCTTCCTATCACTCAGAGGGAGAACTATCGGAGGTAGTTTGAGCGTCTCTAGCAGGGTTCTATGACTGTCACTTAGTACAAGACCAGATTCATTGACTTGGACCGTCATGCTCTTCTTATACTTCCCACTGAGAGAGAAAGAGTGAGGAGGTTCATTGAGGGACTCGTAAAGCCTATTCGACTGCAGATGGCTAAGAGACGGGGAGCGAGATTTCTTTTCAGGATGCGACCAATATGGCCAGGAGATGGTTCTATCACAGGAGAGTGGTCAGGGGTCTGACAAAAGGCCTTGTCATTCGGGCAGGTTCAGTGGTGCCTCATCTGGAGGCAGGGATTCTTTCGCTAGGGGCCATCCTTCTAGGCCGTTTCATTCAGCACTTCAGGCTTCTCACGATGCTCCAGGTGGTCGTGGTCCTCATACGCACTATTCTGATCAACAGTCCTACAGTGCACCACCAGCTCCTATCAGTGCATCGCCCGCTCCAGAGTTTTCAGAGTGGTCATTCAGGACGTTAGGGTCAGCAGCCTCAGCAGCCGAGGGATTGTTATACTTGTGACGATACGAGGCATATTGCTAGATTTTGCCCTCGAGCACCAAGCAGCTCTCAGCATCAGGGTTCCCGTGCCATGGTTCAGGCACCGAGTGTTCCACCGCCCGCTCAGCCAGCTAGAGGGGGAGGTAGAGGTGCTAGAGGTGGAGGTAGAGGTATTAGAGGTGGAGGTCAGGCCGCTAGAGGTGGAGGACAGCCAGCAGCAGGCCATCCCAGAGATGTAGTTCAGAGTGGTGGGGCCCAGCCCCGATGTTATGCTCTTCTAGCCAGGCCTGAGGCTGAGGCTGAGGCTTCCGATGCAGTTATCACAGGTACTGTCCTGGTTTGTAGTAGAGATGCTTCAATTCTATTTGATCCAGGATCTACATACTCCTATGTGTCATCTTATTTTTCACCGTATCTGGTCATGCCTAGTGATTCCTTGAATGCTCATGTATATGTGTCTACACCGGTGGGTGATTCTATTGTGGTAGATCGTGTCCATCGTTCATGTATAGTTGTGACTTGGGGTCTTGAGACTCGTGTAGATTTGTTACTTTTGGATATGGTTGATTTTGATGGCATATTGGGGATGGATTGGTTATCACCTTACCACGCTATCTTGGACAGTCATGCCAAGACTGTGACCTTAGCCTTGCCGGGGTTGCCTCGTTTAGAGTGGAGAGAGACTCCTGGTCATTCTACCAGTAAGGTTATCTCATATATGAAGGCTCGGCGTATGGTTGATAAGGGATGTTTGGCCTATTTGACGTATGTTCGTGATTCTAGTGCTGAGGTTCCTTCTACGGATTCTGTGCTTGTTGTTCATGAGTTTCATGAGGTATTTCCTTCAGACCTGCCGGGTATGCCACCCGATAGGGATATTGACTTCTGCATTGATTTGGCTCCGGGCACTCAGCCCATTTCTATTTCGCCGTATCGTATGGCCCCGCCTGAGCTGAAAGAATTGAAGGAGTAGTTGCAAGACTTGCTTGATAAGGGCTTTATTAGGCTTAGTGTCTCGCCTTGGAGTGCGCCAGTGTTGTTTGTTAAGAGAAGGACGGATCGATGAGGATGTGTATAGATTAGCGGCAATTGAACAAGGTCACAATCAAGAATAAGTACCCATTGCCGAGGATTGATGAATTGTTTGACCAGCTTCAGGGTGCCCAAGTGTTTTCTAAGATCGACTTGAGATCTGGCTACCATCAGTTGAGGATTAGGGCATCCGATGTCCCTAAGACAACTTTCCGCACTCGGTGCGGGCATTATGAGTTTTTGGTGATGTAATTCGGATTGACAAATGCCCCAGCAACTTTCATGGATTTGATGAACCGAGTGTTCAATCCCTATTTGGATTCCTTCGTGATTGTCTTTATTGACGATATTTTGATCTATTCCCGCAGTCGGGAGGAGCACGAGCAACATCTTCGAGTCGTTCTTCAGACTCTGAGAGATAGTTAGTTGTATGCTAAGTTTTCGAAGTGTGAGTTCTGGTTGAGTTCAGTTGGATTCTTGGGTCACGTTGTATCGGTAGAGGGTATTCAGGTTTATCCGAAGAAGATAGAGGCAGTCAAGAACTGGCCTCGACCCACATCAGCTACAAAGATCCGGAGTTTCTTGGGTTTGGCGGGCTATTACCGTCGGTTTGTGGAGGGGTTTTCATCTATTGCAGCCCCAATGACCAGGTTGACCCAGAAGAGTGCCCAGTTCAGGTGGTCGGACGAGTATGAGGCGAGCTTTCAGAAGCTCAAAATAGCTTTGACTACGGCGCCAGTGTTGGTTTTGCCCACAAGTTCAGGGCCATATACAGTTTATTGTGACGCATCTCATATTGGACTTGGTGCGGTGTTGATGCAGGATGGCAAGGTCATTGCTTATGCTTCGCGACAGTTGAAGATTCATGAGAAGAATTATCCAGTTCATGATTTGGAGTTAGCAGCCATTGTTCACGCGCTTAATATTTGGAGGCACTATCTGTATGGCGTGTCATGTGAGGTGTTCACGGATCATAAGAGTCTGCAGTATTTGTTCAAGCAGAAGGAACTAAAATTGAGGCAGAGGAGGTGGTTGGAGCTGTTGAAAGACTATGATATCATCATCTTATATCATCCGGGGAAGGCCAATATGGTGGCCGATGCTTTGAGTAGAAAGTCAGCCAGTATGGGCGGTCCGAGCGTACTATTCAGATTTTGGAAATTATGCTCCGAGCTTGTGTTATTGACTTTGGAGGATCGTGGGATCAGTTTTTGCCTTTAGCGGAGTTTGCCTACAACAACAGTTATCAGTCGAGCATTCAGATGGCTCCCTATGAGGCTTTATATGGTAGGCGGTGTCGGTCGCCGGTTGGTTGGTTTGAGCCGGGAGAGACTCGATTGTTGGGTACGGATCTAGTACAAGATGCCTTGGACAAGGTCAGGATTATTCAGGATAGGCTTCGTACAGCTCAGTTCAGGCAAAAGAGTTATGCCGACTGATGTGGCATTCATGGTCGGTAAGCGAGTGTTGCTTCGAGTGTCGCCTATGAATGGCGTGATGAGATTTGGAAGAGGGAAAAGCTTAGCCCTAGATTCATTGGCCAGTTTGAGATTCTTGATCGAGTGGGAGAGGTGGCTTACAGACTTGCGTTGCCGCCGAGTTTATCAGTCGTGCATCCAGTGTTTCATGTGTCCATGCTTCGGAAGTATCACGGCGATCCAACCCACGTGTTAGACTTCAGCACTGTCTAGTTGGACAAGACTTGTCCTACGAGGAGGAGCCGGTAGCTATTCTAGACCGGCAGGTTCGTCAGTTGAGATCGAAGAAGTTCCCTTCAGTTCGTGTTCAGTGGAGAGGTCAGCCTGCCGAGGCAGCGACCTGGGAGTATTTTTCTGCCAGCTATTCTGCCTCGCTTCTCATGCCAAATAATTTTGAAACTCACTTTTGATGCGTCCAATGGATTCCTTGTGAACTTTTAGTCAAGTTAGGCTCTTGAATCACTCCATTTGACCTTATATTGAAGGAGATATGTTGGTTTCAGTATTTGAAAATAGTGCATATTTTTAAATACGAATTCAGTGGCAATTTCGTAATTAGTTTGAAAAATCTGGCAACCCAATTCTTAGTAAAATGACCATAAAATCCTCATACGATGTCCAAATTCGACGATTCTTTTTGCTATGCTCCATAATTACGATACAGATCTAATGCTTCAACAAAAACAGAAATCGAAGTTCATGTGCTTAATGTAGTACCATTTATGCTTGAAAAACGACGTCGAAACGTAAAAAACGAGCGCAACACAACCCAAACCTATCCGAAACTCACCTGTGCCCATCGGGACCATGTTCGAACATACCAACAAGTCCCATATCATAACATGGACCTACTCGAGGCCTCAAAATACGCATAACAACATCAAAACGACGAATCACACCTCAATTCAAAATCAATGAACTTGAAACTTCAAACTTCCACAACCGATGCCGAAACCTATCAAATTACGTCCGATTGACCTCAAATTTTGCACACAAGTCACATTTGACATTATGGACCTGCTCCAACTTCCGGAATCGGAATCCGACCCCGATATCAAAAAGTCCACTCCCGGTCAAACTTTCCAAAATTTTAACTTTCGCTATTTCAAACCAAATTCTACTACGGATCTCCAAATCACAATCCAGACACGCTTCTAATTCCAAAATCATCCAACGGAGCTAACAGAGCCATCGGAAATCAAATTCGAGGCCAAATACTAAAAAGTCAAAACTCGGTCAAACCTTTCAAATTTAAAGCTTCTAGCTGAGAATCATTCTTCCAAATCAATTCCGAAGAACCTAATAACCAAATCGACGATTAACATAAGTCATAATACTTTATGCGGATCTACTCTTGCCCTCAAACAACCGAGGGAAGTGCAAATGCTCAAAACGCACTACAAGAAAAATGCTCAATAGCGAAGAGAAAACTGGTCCCTAAAAGCAAGGAAATGGTCCCAAATGGGCAATAGCGACCACCTAATCTGGTCCTTATAGCTTCCGCCGCTAAAGCTCATTAAGGACTAGATGAGGTGTTGGTCGTTAAAGCTGTTTCGCGGCCAGTTTAAAACTAGCCCTTAAATGATTTTTAAGGACCATGTTTCTGGTGCCTATTTGCATATTTTAGGGACTAAATTCCTGGTCCTTAGAATATTTTTGCGACTAGTTTAAATATGGTCATTAAACGGTACTTTCGCGACCAGTTAGAAGTTGGTCGTTATATCTTTTGCGAGAAGATTAAAGCTGGTCGCTAAGTCAAACAGTGCAGCACTACAAAGCTGCGGATTGAACAACCAAATTTTCTATTCCAAAAAGTATTTAAGGACTAACAGTCTAGACCCTAAATAAACAAGTCACAAGTCCCTAAATCACATTCAATTTCCAACTAGAAAATCGAGTATATTATAATAAAGATGATATTGTCTTCATAAAATAATACTAAAAATGATCAACATCAGTTAGTCGCACCGTACATCAATGATGTAAGCTAGTCACAATATTATGTTCATAAACATTTAGCAAAAAACTACATATCACTAATATCTCTCGATTGACACGTAAAATTTTCTTGACATTCCCAGCAAAAAGATGGTCAATCAGTATGTCGTCAAAAATCTGCTTCTTGAACTTCAATATCCAAAACTTATAGAAGAAATAAGAAATTTTAGTTAGAAAAACTATAACAATGTTGACGTAACAAAATCAGGGCTAGACAGAGAAAAAAGAAGCAAAAAAAAAAAAAAAAAATTAATGGCTGGACACCATTGTTCCCTTTCATCACTTGAAAAAGTTGTTTTAAGCTATATAGAGGGACAAAGCAATAAACATGTAAACAACAACTAACACCAAATGAACGGGAATGACTATATATTAAGGTGAGAATGTGTACGGTTTTAATCTTACTCAGAAGAACATGAGCCACAAATAACATTTGATTTGTTTGGATTTAAAATATGGATAGCAGTAAGAAGAAGTCAAAAAAAGAATCACATCACAATACTTGTGTTGTATAACATGATTTAGTACTTCCAGTATCAGGCAAATAAAATGCTAGGACACTATTCAGAATGGATAGCAAAAGCATATTGCACATATAACTTAGGACTGATGGAGTTTAACGAAGATAGTCAAGGACTAACAAATGATGCAAAATATATATTGCCATAATGAATTCCAGATTATAATGATCCTGGGCAGTCTTGATAAGTTGCAAGGTGATGCTAGGGAGTATCTCAATGCAAAAAGGGCTGTGCATCAGAGAGATGAAAAGGCAAAAGAAAATTTTGCAGAACAGCAGGTCTTGCACACAAATGGAGGAAATCAAATTGGTAATGGGAACAAGGACAAAGTTATGAATCGTGTAGGTGAGGATAACAATGTAAGTGAAGCTTCCAAGATTGACAAAGGTCCTGCTAAAGTGAGTAGTGGAGTACAAATCAATCTTCAGGGAAGATCAATGATAGGGGTGATCCAGGACAAAATCGTGTAGGAGCAAAGAGTATTGATATGGGTGGTTGTGAAAATTTAGCTGCTCCACATGCTGTTGCTCCAATTGTACCTATAGAGGAGGTACTAAAGCTGGATAAGGGGCCTACTAAACCATCTAAAGATGTTCCTGCCTCTACTATATTTGCAAGAATGTACCTAGCTACTGCTGGTGCATTGAAAACTGCTGCAGATCGAGCTACAGTTAACTGGGCAGTAGCATTGCAAACTGGGCAGCAACAACAGCATAATCCAACGACTTCAGCTGGTATTAATGCTGAATCTGGGCAGCAGCAGTTGGATGCAAACACGCCAGAAGTTGTAGCAATTGAGAAGCAACAGGAATTAAGGGTACCAACTATTTCATTGGAGGACAGAAAATTGCTCGATGCATTGGCAAGTCCGAGCAACCTTTTGCTAAATGCAATTTGTGATCTTAAGATATGTGACTTTGGTCTTGCTAGGCCAAACATAGAGAACGAGAATATGATGGATTATGTTGTAACCAGATGGTACAGGTCACCAGAGCTTTTGTTGAACTCTTCGGATAATTTATACCATCAGAACCCACGAAAACGAGTAACTGACAGAAGGAGAGTACTTGTACTATTTTATTGTTTGTACCATGCTAAATACTTCTTCTTTTCTCCCGCAATGGGAATATGCAGACTGATACAGCCTCAGTATTAACAGAAGCCATTGGCTATATTCCGTTCCTTGAAGACCAGATCCTGGTAATAAAGCTAGCTCGCATTCTGCTTAATTTATCCTCTTCAATTCATTTAAAGTCCTTTTCCTAGAAAAAGATTCATATCAAAATCGCTATTACTACTAATTAAGAGATTGATATATATTTACGTTGCCTTACTTTTGGCTTTCTATATATTACCCTTTTTTTTTAATGTTACACAGACGTTAAGCACGCCTTATACGAAGTCATCTCAAGGGAAGCTCCATCAGATAAACTTAAAGGTAACTGCGTGAAACCAACAAGCTTTTGTAATATGAAATTCTTAGATGTGATGGATCTAAAAACAACCCTTAATATATTCTCCTATCTATTGCCAGAGTTATTTCGTAAAGGTTTTAAGTTACATACCAACACTATAAATATATTTTTACTCGATCGACTAGTGGTGTTTAATAATCTGTTATAACAAATTAGTTAGAGATATTACCATTTTTATCAACTATCCAATCAATGTTTAATTATTATAACTATAATAATTACTTTACAAGTGATCTTATTGCATGTGCAAATAAATTTTATTGGTCTGTACGTAGAACTTCTATAGCAAATATAGAATTAAGGAAATTAAATACTTGGTTGAAAGCACCTGTTTTTTGGTCTTTGGTGTGGCAGGATTCGAGCATAGACATGAAAGGACAAACAGTGCAAGAATCTTAAGAGTAGAGGGCTATGTCTTGTGTTACACGAGAATATGGCGGAATATTACTCTCTTGATACACTACACTTGAACAATTTGGGTTCTCAAAGTTCTATAGTTCTAACATAACCAGACTCTTAAAATTGCTAAGGAGCACAAGCAGGCAGAAGTTGAATCAACAAAATAAATCGATGTTTCAGGTAAGTTGTTACTTACTTGGTACATCAAGGATCCGAATATTCATTCTCCTGAACTGGAGGCTGGAAATAGGTTTGTTGCGCTAATAATAATTCTTTTAATTGCCTCACTTCTTTCATCTCATTTTCGAAGTTAGACAAACGATCCTTCAAAGACTGATTTTCATTTTCAGTTGCACATAGCTTAGCCAATAATTCAGTTTTTGAGGAAGTTCCACCTTTCAAATCTTTCGCCTTTACTCCACCCCCCAAGCCAAATACATGACTACAACTTTGAGGTCCAAAGCATTTTTCTACAATCTCTATGGTAGGAAGTGACGGTTCGGACTACACCAATTCCTTGATTTGAGCCTACAAAGAATATAGATAAATTTTTGTCAGATTTCATAATAACTAAAAAAAAAAGAACATTTTTCAATTAACCAAACGCACATGTTTCTCGATTGTTTCTGGATCAACAAGTGTGTAATTCTTCTTGCGAGTCTCGAAGAAAATTATTCCAAATCTGGTGGTTTGCCATCTTTTCCGCCCTTTATATAAAAGTAAATATGTCAAATAACGTCTCTTCAATATTATCAAAAAATAGATTTGATGAACACACCTTTTGATAAATAATCTCTCTAATTGGCTTGCTACCAATATAATGAAGCATCTTCAACTTAGTTCTATTTGCTGCATTCTATTACTTCTCGCCTATATTTGAGCAACAATAAAAAATTCAAATGCTATAAATAAATTATCAGTTAAAAGATAATAGTATAAAATATAATTACACAACTAGGTATTATGTCAAGCCTGAAAACTTTCAGTAGCAAAATGTTCCTTTACCACCCACTCTCATTGTTTCTTGTCTACCCCCTTGGGCACATTCTTAAGAGCCTCTTGTATTGGCTTACCCTTCACATACTTTGCATGCAATTGTCCTCTTCATTTGTTCCATAACTCTTTCATCCATCCCAAAATATGATTGCGATGAATATCCATGTCATCACTCTCAAATTTATCCTGCAATACATCATGAGGAAAATATTGGTTGATAAGAACTCAATAATTAAGTGCCAAGAATGGTAAGAAAAGAGGAACCAAAGAAGAAATTGAAATAATCCATCCAGTTACCGTCACAGCTGCCCACATGTGATTTAACTTTTCCTCCTTATGCGATCCCAGGATGATACTCCCAGCGGGCATATATTACGGTCACGAACTATTTTTTCCAAGTGCCTCGAAAATAGATTACTATTCTTTCCAACCGTTCGATTATTGTAAAATGTTACTTTCAGCTTCTCTCCAACTTCAAGTGATGCAACTTCTTTGCACTTGTTACTTCCTCGAACCTTTTTTACCTTTCCAGCAGTACATGAACCTACATTTGCTTAATTTATAAACATTAGAAAATATTGTAAAAATGATAAACATATGATCAAATAGATTTGAGAAACCATACTTGTTTTAACTGTTTGGGTGGACTGCATAACTTGATCAATAGAAGGAGAAAATGGAATATCAGTTTGCATATTCTCTTTCTCATGAACCAAAGAGTTAATATTCTTTGTTCACAATCCTTGAGCGGCAAACACAGTAGAGTCTAATCTTGTACTCTTAGAAGGTCTTGACATACTTTGATTTGCATAATGAGCATTCTGATGAAAGGATCGTTATTCATTTTCAGACTCTTCAAAGGAGCACATAGATCTAAGTTCTCGCCCTCGTCCTTTCCCTAGAGTACCTGATATAAGAAATTATATTACTAAAAGTTTGGCATTAAATTAAATTCAGTTAAAAAAAGAATGGAAATGAGAATGAAAACTTGTGCAACAAAGATTAACTGAGACTGTTAGTGTTGTGCAGAATGTTTCAGCTGGTTCTATTGGTGAAGGTGCTGTTTTGAATCGAGCTACTACTGGAAATAAACAACATGGGGTTGCACTGGTGAATCAAGGAATTAGAGTAGTATTGATGTTCGAGAAACTGTGCAAGTAAGGAAGGATCAACAGAAAAATCTTCCTGCTGGTATCCCTGCAGCTACTGAAGTGAGGATGGTGTTTTACAGGTTGGGAATCCAAGTTTGGATGCTAGTAATGCTGTGAATGCAACTGGTGTGATTGAGAGGAAGGCAGCAGCTCTAATAGCTACTACTGGAGTTGCTAAACATCCTACTGCAATAGTTGATATAGCTGAAAGACTGGGCAGAAGCATAGTGCAGCAGCAGATTTATTTGCAACAGGGCAGCATGTGATGAAAAAACCATTAGGTGTGAAGGAATTGAACTTTCCAAAGGATGCAAAAAGCAGCAGAACAACTACAACAGCATAATGATACAGTTTTCTAGCCCTCGCGTGGAAAAATACAGCAACAAAAAGGACTAGGCAGCAGCAGCAGAATTTTGCAATCACTCAAGCTGATACTCTTGTGTCTATTCAATATGCAGCAACACCAGCAATGGCTGGATAACAGAAGCAACTTGCAAGCACGCCACAAGCAGTAATAAGCAATAAATTAGCAAGAAACATGTAATAACCAGAACTATACCAAATTTCTCAATAAAAAACAACACATACTTGTTTCAACTTTTTGGGTGGATTGCATAACTTGATCGTCAGAAGGAGAAATTGGGATATCACTTTGCATATGCTCTTTCTCATGAACCAAAAGGTTTTTGTTAGTTGTTTGCAATCCTTGAGCAGCAAACATGGTAGTCTTAGAAGGTCTTGACATACTTTGACTAGCATAATGACCATTCTGATGGAAGAATGGTTCCTCGTTTTCAGACTTATCAAAGGAGCACATAGATCTAAGATCTCGCCCTCATCCTTTCCCTAGAGTACCTGGTGTAAGAAATCATATTACTAAAAGTTTCACATTAAATTAAATTTAGTTCTAAAAAAAAAGAATATAGTTGAGAAACTATACTTGTTTCAACTTTTTGGGTGGACTGCATAACTTGCTCATCGGAAGGAGAAATCGGAATATTACTTTGCATATGCTCTTTCTCATGAACCAAAAGGTTTTTGTTCGTTGTTCGCAGTCCTTGAGCAAAAGGCATTGTAAAATCTGATCTTCTACTGTTAGAAGGTCTTGAAATACTTTGACTAGTATAATGAGTATTCTGATGGAAGGATCGCTCCTCATTTTCACACTCTTCAAGGGAGCGCATAGATCTAAGCTCTTACTTAGATCTATGATAATTAATTGAATGATTTTTCCATAGCCCCACATCTGAAAGTAGTGGGAGCATGAAATGATAATTAATTGAATGATTTTTCCATTCCATCTCTTAATCCCCCAACCCGTCTTTCTCTCTCTCTCTCTCACACACACACACACAAAAACAATCTGCAGCAATCTTATATCTAACATATATGCCCCTATTTCAGAACATATAGCTCAAATATTAGTCCCATGGCAACATGCACACATGATGGTCTTTGAAATATTTCGGAAACAACCTTTTAAAAACAAAATATACACAAATTTGCTATTAATAGGATTGCAGCCTGTTCTCAGTTGTGAATAATATTCATTTTGCTGATAGTCTAAGCATTAATTTTGTTAAAGATAATGCATTCTCTATATACTGTAATGTGTAATGTGTGAGCTGAAGAGAGACCGAGAGTAATAGAGATGATATAGTAGCAACTAACTCTAATGTCGTGAATTCAAGAGCACTGCATTCAAACCAAGGTAGAGTTACTCCAGATGAGTGGGGATCAATAGAAAAATTTGGAGGCTAGGCAAAATCTTATGAAACCTATAGGTGATCACTCAACTGTTGAGAAAGATCAGGCTAAACCTAAATGCGATATCCCTGCTACTACATTGCTGTGAGTTCTGCTCTACAAACTAATACTACTTTGGATATGATTGGTGATCGAGCTAATACACTTATCAAAGCAGTCGAGGTACAGGAATAGGTGGATGTTAAAGAACTTGGGAAACCATAATCCTAGATCGACTAATTTTGGTAAGGATGCATTAGCTCATCGACAAACTGCGCAGATTACTCGAATAATTTTGGTGCCACAAATTCGAATAAAGAACTGGTAGTAGATTTGGATGTGATTGAGGAATGTGGACACTCTAAACAAGTGGTTGAAAACCCTACTAATAATATTCTTATAGATGATCCTACTGCTACACTTCTTACACATGTTTTAAAAGGATCAGGTGTGGTTAGTGAGCAAGCTGGAGAACTGATGCAGCACATTGAAGCTGCAACGAATGGTGCAGGTACAAAACGTGAGGAATCTGCTGCTACACCAGATGCAACAAGTGCACAAGATACTCATCTTGAAGTGGTAGTAGGGAAGGATGAATCAGATGTTGGACCCCACTGCTGGTGCACAAACAACTGGTCGTGACGGGGCAGAGGTGCTTGTCAATGTTGGTGCTTTGGATGAGGCTGCGGATCGATCAAATACAATTAAAAATGAATGTTGAAGCTGGGCAACCAGGCAACCTAAGGAAATCGAGGCTAATGTGAAGGCTGGAGTTTTGATGCAACAGGAAAGTGTTCAAGTTGCTGCAAATTGCAGTAGCGATTCTGATGGAAATATTGGTGCATCTATAGCTACTCTCTCATAATAAAACCAAAACATAGTACCAAGGAAACTCAGAAGGGGAGATAAAATTATACTTTATATGCTTTGATCCCTCATTGTGAATAAAGGATTTTATACGGAGTAATAAGTACTATACCTTTCGGAACCAGCTTGGCCACTACACTTTCTTTTACGAATCAACTTCGCCAAAACGCTAGCCGATTTTATAATTAGCTAGTGGAAACCTATTTTTTTTCACAAAAGAAATTCTGCAATGTGATTCACTCCATTTTTGCTAGATTTTATCTCAAATCATTTGAATTCCAACTAAAGTCTCCATATTTTTCTTTAAATTGCAGGTTTTATTTATTGAATAAGCCCATAGCTATGGAGTTATGGGATAACAAGATTTTTAGGGCTGCTGCTAGCAGCGACCCCAAACTCATGACCCGTCAAACAATTCCCCAGAAGAATTGTATAATGCAAAGGAGAAAACCCTCGCAGAGGCGAAATTACTCTACAAGAAAAACTCAATTTTCTCCTCTTTGACCTACAAGCCCCATCTTTAAACCAATATTCTCACTTTTATCACTCACACAATAACTATCAGTACTCCAAACAACCCAATTGTAGAAAACAACTAAAGAAACAAAAATTTGCAGAACCCGAACTCTGATTTCTAGTTCAATGGAAAAAAACAAGAAGAAGAAAAAGGGAAACTAAACAGATAAAAGAGAAAGAAATCAAAATTTTGACGCCAACCTTCTAAGTTTGGAGTGATGAATTTCGCTACCTTCTAACTGATGAAGTTTGCAACCTTCTGAACTCTGAAGAGAATTGAAGTTGCCGCTTAGTTAGGGTAAGTTGTAGCGTGAATGTAATTTGGGAGAGATTAGGGTGAAATTGAATTTCTGGAGGGATTTTACATTGAAAACATATTTTTGAGTTTTTTTTTAACTTTAGTTTCAGATTCCCGCCCCTATCCCGCTTAAATTAAGTATTAGAGACCAGATATTAAAATTTAATTAGACCAGAATAAGTCTAGTCGTGTCTTTAGGAAAAAAATTGGGTATTAGAGGCCAAAAAAAAATAATCTCATCCCTATAAGTATAATTTTAGAGACCATATATAAAACTAGTCGCTAAATACTGGTCCCTAATAAGCCTTTTTCTTGTAGTGTTTGGATAGCAGAAAAAGGGCCTCCCAGCCTCGAGAAAGCCAAACATAGTATCCTTTTGCGATCGCAGCATTGATGAACATTCCTATCTTCTTGGTGTGTCGTGGTCGAAAGACACTTTACATCCATTAATGTCAAACTCTCGACCAAGCTTCAATTGATTAAACTTCCTCAAGTCCGATCTTCACAATGATTTGACGGTGAATTTTACTCAACCTTAATTCCCAAGTATTTCAACTCTTTATTCATCCTCAAAAATGTCTTTTCTGAGTTATCCAATTCAAGACTAAATCAGTTTTCTAAGATCTGGCCAAAAATTTCGTATGCATGTCATGTCACTAGAACTAGCATGAAAAGAATTATGCACAAAATGGACACAAAATGACTGGCTGTTTTTTACTGAATGAAGGATAGCAGGGTCCGATAACCTAAAAAAAGAAGAAAAGAAGACAAAATAAGCTACTATGGCTAAAGGAGGAGTGACTTTCTAGTTACTAAGTGACATGTTAGCCACACATTCGTACATCAGTATTACTACGGCATCTAACCATTTTGATTGTGTAACGATCCGACCGGTCGTTTTGAGTTCTAGCGCTCCGTTCAGCAGCCTGAGGTCATGAGCAGTTTGACCGGAAGTGGACTTTAGGTATCGGGGTCGGAATCCGATTCCGGAAGTTGGAGTAGGTTCTTAATCTCAAATATGACTTGTGTGCAAAATTTGAGGTCAATCGGACATGATTTGATAGGTTTAAACATCGGAAGTAGAAGTCAGAAAGTTCAAAGTTCATAAAGCTTGAATCGGGGTGAAAATCGTGGTTTTAGCGTTGTTTGATATGATTTGAGGCCTCGAGAAAGTCCGTAACGTGTTTTAGGATTGGTTGAGGTCCCGGGGGCCTCGGGTGGATTTCGGGTGGTTAACGGATCGAATTTGGAGTTGAAGAAAAGCTGAGGCAGCTGATATCTGGTATTTCCGCATCTGCGAAGATTTGGCCGCAGGTGCGGAGCCGCAGAAGCTGCCAGGAAGACCGCAGATGCGGATTTTGGTAAGGGGAGCTGGGACCGCAGATGCGGTCAGGGAGCCGCAGATGCGGGACCGCACCTGCGAAAAAGGAAGCGCAGAAGCGGAAGCTGGGCGGCTTGGGAAGGAGCCGCAGAAGCGGCATTTTGACCGCATAAGCGAAAATAATTCCGCAGAAGCGGAAATGACTGGAGCAGTGAGGTCTTTAAAATTCGGGGTTGAGTTCATTTCAACCCCATTTTTCTTCCATTTGAGTCGATGGGGAGCAGCTTTGAGGCGCCATTTTCATCACTTGTCATGAGGTAAGTAATTTATGCTAGCTTTGAGTTAAATACAAGGTTTATACATGGATTTGGGCATGAAAATTGTAGAAAAACTTGGGGTTTGAGGGAAGACCTAGAAAATTAGTGTTCTTGAATTTTGATTGCGATTTTGAGTATGGAAGTAAGAGAAAATCATATATTTGAGTTCGTGAGTTCATGGGTAAACTTTATCTTCGAGAAATTTCGGATTCTGGGCACGTGGACCCAAGGGCATTTTTGTCAACTTTTCGTTCAGGGTTAGGAATTGTTACAAATTGGGTTGTAAAGCTTAATTGAGCATATATTAATGGAATTGTATAATCATTGGCTAGTTTTGGAGCATTGTGCATTGGTTCAAGTCTTTGGAGGAATGTAGATTGCCGGTTTTGCGTCTTCGGAGCGAGGTGAGTCTCCTTTCTAACCTTGTAAGGGGGAATTGTCCCCATAGGTGAAATAATTGATTATGTGCTCCTAATTGCGGGGGCTACGTACGCACGAGGTGACGAGAGTCCGTGCGTAGCTACTATTATGCTATTGTCCGGGTAGCTAGGACCCACAGCATGTTATACTTGGATTATTTATGAACCCATTGATAGCTTGAATTTCTTAAATCACCTTGGATTAGTAAATGAATTTAAAAAGAGATTAAACATCATTTTCCTGAATTGTTAAGAAGAGAAATTGTTGTATTTGGATAAATATTCCCGATAAGTTCTTAATTGACTGATTGAGCATGTATCTCTATATGTACCTGCGTCGCATGAATGATTCGCGAGCAGGATATGTGTTATTTATGGAACGGGCCGAATGCCTCGGCAGATTAAATAGATGCATCTATAGGCGCGCCGTCGACCCTCGGCAAGTGCACAGTTTATTTCTATTGGATCGGGCCGTCGCCTCGGTGTGATTTGCGCATGTTATGTTGTTACTTGAGAACTGAAAATGTGAAATTTGCCCTACGTGGCTTGATATAAATTCATAAGATAATAAAGAGTAAACCTTGAAAATCCTTGATCATTTGTTGAAGGTGTCTGATCTGTTTTCTGGCTTCGTGAATTAGAATTGCTATATAAATCCATGATTTCCTTACATTTTTAGTATAATTGTCAAATGACCTCTAGTAAATGTCCAAGTTGACCATCTCGTCTCTACTTCTTCGAGATTAGGCGGGATACTCATTGAGTACACGTTGATTACGTACTCATACTACACTTCTGTGCATTTTTGTTGCACAGGTATATTTATTTCTAGCAGCCCACTGGGCGCAGCAGCGCAGATGATTTGGGGGCTAGGTGAGTTGCAATATTCGAGGCGGCCCGCAGCTAGTATAGCCCTCTTCAGTACATTGTATTTATTTCCTGTCCATTGTATTCCGGACGGATGTTGTATTTTATTTCCTTATCAGTAGATGCTCATACACTTGTGACACCAGGTTCTGGGATGGTTTGAATATTGTATTGACTGCTAATCATTTAACTTTGATTTGAGATTATATTCTTTAAAATTGCTAAATTTGAAGGAAACCCATAGATTTCAGAAGTATTAAAACGAGAATTTGATTAAGTAATTTGGTTGGCTTGCCTGACAGCAGTGTCCGGTGCCATCACGACCCTTAGTGGATTTTGGGTCGTGACAACATGGTATCAGAGCACTAGGTTCCTAGGGTCTCACGAGTCATGAGCAAGTCTAGTAGAGTCTCGCGGATCGGTACGGAGACGTCTGTACTTATCCTCGAGAGGCTGCAGGACTGTTAGGAGTACTTCCCTTCTTGATTCCTTATCGTGCGATTTGACTTCATGTGAGGCTTATGCCTTTGTTTCTTTCTTACTCAATCTTATGCGATGCGAAGCGCTTGACGTAAATCGAAAATTGAAGAACCGTAATGGTACTACAGATGTGATACGGGATGATTCTCCCGGTATAGCTGATCAGATTATTGTCGTCGCCTTATGGAAGAATATTTTATTATTTCAGCCCAGTAGCGGTATTTCCGAGGGCTTTGAGGCTAGGCACAAGTTGTCGCAATGCTTATGAATGACTATTCTGCAGTAGTAATATAATGGTAGGGTGTTGCCCACGTGTCAGGGCAGTGAATGATTTCAAGGGAGGTTTACTCAGTGCATAATCAAGAGATTCGATATTTTATTCCAGGCAGGGGGAAAGGCAATCGAACTAAGGAGGGTCAGATGTGGACTGGTGGAAGTAGTGAGACTCGGTAATTGCAAGCGTGGTGGAATTTTTCTTCTATATTGGGGTGCTGTCGTCCTAATTGGACGTATTAAGTTTGTCGGTGTTATGATCTTCTACAATTCGCCTTTGAGGCAAGGTATTGTGAAATAGTATCGGAGATACAACTATCAGATATCGCAGGATGCGGTGGCTCAGGATTGAATCAGTATTTCTAATGTTGACGGTTCGAGAAAGATGACCTTCGGAGAAGTTTGGAGTTAGTAGCGATTTGTGGATTCAAGTGCTATGAAGGTAAATTTTATTAAGGCAACAATTGAGCGGCAAAGGATGAGAAAGACATGTGGGAAGTGTCAGGCGAAGTTTTAAATTGCTAAAAGGCCGGGCTTAGGGAGTGCAGGCCGAGCAGTTGATTGAGGGAGTGAGTTTGCCCAAAGTGGGAGAGTGGCGGAGCTGCGTAGGGGATTGGTAATAAGATGGCTATGCGCCTTAAGGAGAGAGCGATTTGAGAATAGTGGCGCTTGGCTATTGGGGTCTACGGATCTAATTTGAAGTAGGGATTCTGGTGCGGCAGGAGATTTAATATAACGAAAAGGAGCCGTTTAAATGAAGAAGGATGCAGCATAAACTTAAATCGGAAGGATGTTGCCGCACATTTAAATGATGTCCACAAGGGGTAAATGGACCTGTGCAGCTGAAGAGTGAGCTCAGACTCAGGAAGGGTCATTGATGTCGTAGTGATTGCACCCCGTGCGGCAGTGTTGGAAGATGCCAGGGAGAGCCTTCCATAGGTGGGTTACCCAAGTGGGCAGGTTAGCAGTCGCGTGGTTGGCGAGGCTTCCGCGAAGAATTTTATCGGTTATGTAGCAAGGAGATCGGTCGTGCGAATGTAGCGGGTGAATCAGAGTATGAAAGAATGGGGTTTTGCGGAGAGAATCCGAGAATTTATGCGGTTGATCGTGCAAGGATATGTCGATGAAAGCTAGGGAATCTTGGTGAATTCCAGAGTTTGAAATAATGGCTTCAAGCTAAGTGGGAGAGTCCCACCGCCTATGATGGGGTATTCATGTGCTAGAAGATTTATGAATTGATTAAATTCGGGACCAAGTCAGAGCGGGTGGCTCTCAGTAACGGTTCAATAGGATTCGAAAAGAGGTAAAGTATGGTGCCTAATGACTTCGAGCCTATAAGTACGGTTTAGAATGGAGCTTGATAGCAGCCTATGAGGAGAGGCACAGAGTGTTCTATGATGTTTTGACTTGCAGTGTAGAACTTGAGAGGAAAATGAGAGGAGATTTCGGATTCGTAATAGGATTAGCAGGATGGTCATGTCCGTTGGGGGTGCAAATATGCACGCAAGGAAGGTATGAATTGGTTCGTGGGATTTGAGACAGCATGATCTCGTGATTCAGGGTCACTCGGGATGAGTGTGGATGGAGTACGATATGTGACGGATGGAGTTAGTATTATCTCTAAGGAAATCAAGGATAAATTGGGAGAAGGTGGATCGATTGGCCATAGTTGAATTGGCATATTGGTGTTAGCGATCAGTTTCCTCAGCGTGATTATGTTGTGCAAGTGATATGGAGCGGTGCGTATGAGGCTGGTCAGCCGCCGTAATTGATATTATTCTGAAGCATTCTACTGTTATGGCTGGTTATGTGGAAGCAGATTTCGGAAGGGCTATAGTGGCTTAGACCACTAATTAGATGTTTGTATATTCTACGGTTATGAGTATTCACCTGTGTGTTACTATGGTTCTCCAGAAAATGAGTTCAGTGAAAAGCTTTGATGTGATGAAGTATTAATCTATTAGCAATTCTGGAATTATGATGAAGAATCGTGTCCTACTGTTCATGGGCATGTCAGAAGCAACGAGTAATATGAAATTTGAAATGAGAATCAAAGTTGCAGTTCGGTGTGGACAGAGATGTCACAAGCTCGGACGAGCAGGAAAGAAGTTTCGATGTTTAAGGTAAGTTGGTATTGTCTTCAGTGTCACCTGATATGGGTGTTTGTAAAGAGGGCTTGTATCATGGTTAATGATTCTTAATCGCTTATCAGCGTTAGTGCGGCCGATGGGTTGGAGGTAAGACCCAGTTATTTGTTATGGCAGGTTGTTATCGATTAGAGATTTAAACCAAGTATGAAGATTTGTGATGATATCGTTAAATTGAGAATATATGTCTGGAGGGCACTCAGTCTATTAAGTTGTGGACCGTGGAGGATTTCTCCGGTTATGGTGGTTGTCCTTGTGTGTTGTGAGAAGAGGGAAATTTGTATGAACCTTTGAAAGGTTATTGGCTTAGTTTGATATGATCAGGATCGACTTGAGGTCGATGGAGGAATTTAAATGTGAATTTGGGCTCTATGCCAGTCCAGTTGTGTTCATTTTTGTAATGCGCTCCTTAGGGAGGGGTTGGCAGGGTGTTATTTCGTTGGCAGATATTCATGTAGTGATGCATTGCGCCGTGCGAGTGGTGAGACGGACTTGAAAAATTGCTTATGTGTTGAGGATCCGCGTAGAAATGATGTGTTAGGAGCAAGATGGCTCTTGAGATTCAGATTGTATATCGCACCTCAGTTGTGCTTGACTGATGTAACTTATGGCGCTATATGTCCTCAGGGATGGTATTATGCACCTAGCGTGCTTGCGACCGATATTCGGCATTATGGTTGTAATGAGCAAATTTCGCTCGGTGTGCAATCTCCTTATGCAAGGTCTATGATATTTGAATCGGGTGGTACACCGCAACAATGTGATGTTGAGCATAGTTACCTATATCAGTTTTATGTGCTTCATTTCCTGGTTTCTGAGTAAAACTCGTATTAGTCGTGGGCCCGCGTCGCATGTATGATTTGCGAGCGGGGTGTCGGTGTAGTATGTTGCCCGCGTCACATGTATGATTCGCGAGCGGGGTAATTGGATTTCCTTTCCAGAGTTTGTTTTCATTGTATCGTGTTCGAATTGGTAGCCTATTGGCACATTGCGACATCATATGTGACTTGATTATGTCCGGGGTGGCTTATTGCCGGAGCAGTTCGTACTGGGTGAGATGAGATCATTGGATTCAGGATCAGTGTAATCTGACTGTATGGAATATATTAAGGAGTAAATATCATTATTTGGGTTAGAATATGGTAATTTGTTGTCTGAAGTATTGACTCAATGATTGGTTGACTCGGCAGTTGATTATGAATTTCTGTACATCTTTTCCGTTGTGGCGGTATTGTAAGAGTTAGAGTAAGACCTGTGTATGTCGTGGGGTGCAATGGGAGCATCAGATTCGTGGAATTTCGACTAAGTTGATCAAAAAACGTTATTGTGGTCCGGTGAGTAAAGTGATGCTAGGTATGAATTCAGCAAGATTATGCAGCTGCATTGGGTACAGCGTGTGGTGATTAATATGGTGATCCTATGTTGGAAACAGGCTTGGCAGAGAATTTCGGGTGCTGGAATTGGGCTTTAAGGCGTATCTGCTTGAATAAAAGAGAATATCTTCAGAGTTGATCGAGCTAATGTGCTCAACTGAGTTGTGGTAGCACGGGAAGGAGCATGGGAAGTTAACTAGTGATTTCAGACTACTTCAGTGTAGCTCTCAGCACGTTCGAGGACGAACGTATGTTTAAGTGGGAGAGAATGTAACGACCCGACCGGTCGTTTTGAGTTCTAGCGCTCCGTTCAGCAGCCTGAGGTCATGAGCAGCTTCATTTGAGGTGTTATGACTTGTACGCGTGGTCAGAATTAAGTTCCGGGAAGTTCAGAGTTGATTTGGAAAGAGAATTCTCATTTCAGAAGCTTAAAGTTGAAAGAATGAACTAAGATTGGATTTTTAAGTAAATGATCTCGGAATCAGGATCTGAAGATTCCAGCAGACTCGTATGATGATTTCGGACTTGGGCGTATGCCCGGATCGGGTTTTGGATAACCCGGGAGCGTTTTGGCGCCTATTGTGGAAGTTAGCATTTTAGAAAAAATTTCATAAGTTTGGCTTGAAGTGCATTTCAGTGTTATCAATGTCCGTTTGGGATTCCGAGACTGTAAATAGCTCCGTATGGTGATTCTGGAGTTGGGAGCGCGATCGGAAGTGAATTCGGAGGTCCGTAGGTCATTTTGAAACCATTTGGCTTAAGATAGAAACTTGAAGGTTTTTGAGAAGTTTGACCGGAAGTGGACTTTAGGTATCGGGGTCGGAATCCGATTCCGGAAGTTGGAGTAGGTTTTTAATCTCAAATATGACTTGTGTGCAAAATTTGAGGTCAATCGGACATGATTTGATAGGTTTAAACATCGGAAGTAGAAGTTGGAAAGTTCAAAGCTCATAAAGCTTGAATCGGGGTGAAAATCGTGGTTTTAGCGTTGTTTGATATGATTTGAGGCCTCGAGCAAGTCCGTAACGTATTTTAGGATTACTTGAGAACTGAAAATGTGAAATTTGCCCTTCGTGGCTTGATATAAATTGATAAGATAATAAAGAATAAACCTTGAAAATCCTTGATCATTTGTTGAAGGTGTCTGATCTGTTTTCTGGCTTCGTGAATTAGAATTACTATATAAATCCATGATTTCCTCACATTTTTAGTATAATTGTCAAATGACCTCTAGTAAGTGTCCAAGTTGACCATCTCGTCTCTACTTCTTCGAGATTAGGCGGGATACTCATTGAGTACACGTTGATTACGTACTCATACTACACTTATGTGCATTTTTGTTGCACAGGTATATTTATTTCTAGCAGCCCACTGGGCGCAGCAGCGCAGATGATTTGGGGGCTAGGTGAATTACAATATTCGAGACGACCCGCAGCTAGTATAGCCCTCTTCAGTACATTGTATTTATTTCCTGTCCATTGTATTCCGGATGGATGTTGTATTTTATTTCCTTATCAGTAGATGCTCATGCACTTGTGACACCGGGTTCTGGGATGGTTTGAATATTGTATTGACTGCTAATCATTTAAATTTGATTTGAGATTATATTCTTTAAAATTGCTAAATTTGAAGGAAACCCATAGATTTCAGAAGTATTAAAACGAGAATTTGATTAAGTAATTTGGTTGGCTTGCCTGACAGCAGTGTCAGGCGCCATCACGACCCTTAGTGGATTTTGGGTCGTGACAGATTGCTTTGGATTCAACACTCAAATTTTGATAATCTTCCCGAGCAGCCCATGTACTATTGCTCAGAACTGGTAAAGTTAACCCCACATTTGCCTCCATTTTTAATTTTTCGCCGCCAACTTGCCTACTTGCCCTTTTCGTGACCTTGGATCAACAACTATGGTGCTTGTTCCATTGGTTGAGAAGATGCTTTTATTTCCGATGGATCTTGGATTGTTTTTGTGACTTGTCATTGAAAATCAACAAACCAACCACCTTCAACTAGCTTTTATTTCAAAATAACAAAAATGTTAGAATAAACACTCTCTTTCTTTTTTTTTTCTTTCTTTTCTCTCTTTTTTTTTGTTTTTTTCCTTTTTTGTTTTTCGTTTTTTTCTTTTTTTTTTTATTTAAATTATTCGATCGAACCTGATGTGGGTTGCCTACGTATCATGTGGGAACATGAATCAGAGCTTGCGTAGTTCGGGAAGATTAGGAATAAAGGAAATAAACTAAATGTTTTTTTTTTTTTTTTTGCATTTTGAAATTTCTTTTTTGCTTTTTTAATTTTCAAAAGAAAGACTTATAAAGAAGAAAGAAAATATTTTTGATTTCGATTTTGGTTTTTGGAATTTCGAAAGACAAACTTCTAAAGAAGAAAGAAAATATCTTTGTATTTTTATGTTAAAATCATGAAAGAAAGACTTCTAAAGAAAATATTTTTGAATCTTGAATTTTTTTTCAATTGTCGAAAGAAAAACTTCTAAAGAATGATGAAAATATTTTTGGATTTTTTAGAAGAAATTAAAAGAAAATATTTTTGGATTTTTCTTTTTTTAAAATTTGGGTCTTAAAGAAAGACTTTTCTAAAGAAGGAAGTAAATGAAAATATTTTTGGATTTTTTGAAAAGTGGGGTCGGAACCGATGAGTTTGCCTACGTATCTCACATTCGGTGAGAATCAGACCCGCATAGTTCAGCCAGCTTTGACGCAACATAAAGAACATGAAATATTTTGAAACAATTTTCCCTTTTTTGTTTCTTTTTCTCTTTTTTTTTTCTTCAAAATTTAGGCAGAGTTTCGGGATATTTTGGATACCAAGTTTTTCAAAGGCGGGTAATTTTCTCTCTCATACCTCAATTTGATTTTTCTCAACTTTTCTTCCTTATTCTAGAAGCCGGTCAACATGTAGTCCGAAACAGGCAGATACGCAAGTAGCACGTAAGATGCATCAGGATGGTCTTTTAATTTGGGTACACTTGTCCTAGACGGAACCAACCCCTGTGTTGAGTCCCTAAAGTCAAATGCACGTGATGCAAACAAGTGTTCCTACTAGGGATCCGACATGAGGATATGTTATTCTAGGGTTAACACCTGGGTGTATTGTTCTAAACCTGGCTTACCCGAGCGGACAACTCGAGCCGATGGGGGAAGGGGAGCGTACCGGAAATACAGAAGCTTTACCGGCTTTGCAACTTATCTGAACCTCGTTCTAAAATTGGGATATGACTCTAACAGAAAAGAAGCCACACGAAGTGCACGCTTCCCAGTTGATTTAAAAGACTCAGAGAGAAGAGGGTTTCGTAACAGTTTATATACAGTTCAAGCAATATCAAAGCGGTAAAAAGTGACATTTAGCACATTAGGCTCAAACATATAAAAATCAGATAATAAATAAAAGTCAACTATAACAGTTATTCTAAGCTCGAATTCTGAACCCTGAACCAGAAGTTCTGGGTTCTTCTCCCCAACAGAGTCGCCAGAGCTGTCACACCTCCTTTTTACCCGAAGGGAAATAAGGGGATTTCCAATTTAAGTGACATAAATCGAAATGAGATTATTTATTTATTTCAGAGTCTTCACTTGGAATAATTTATGGTGTTCCAAGTCACCCAATTTATTTTAAATCCCAAATCGAGGAAATTGACTCTATTTTTGGTCCGCGAACACAGAATACTGGGTAAGAAATTCTGTTAACCCGGTAGAAGGTGTTAGGCATCCCGGGTTCCGTGGTTCTAGCACGGTCACTTAACTATTAATGATTGGCCTAATTATCTGATTAATTACATATTTTAAACCTATTGTGCATTTTAAACTTTTAAACCGCTTTTAATTATTTAGACCATTTTTTAGGATTTATGGAATATTTCTTGAACAAGTTACGATTGTCGTACACTTGCCGTTTTGGAACACATTGCAAACCGCGCTACATGAAATGCACCCGCGATTTGCGACATGTTTATTTTATTATTGTTCGGAGTTGTGGTCGGGTCACATGAAATGCACACCCGAATTGGGATTTATGTATCGTGACCATGCCACGGGAACCGTACCCATAGCCATCGATGATTTATTATTAATCGCGCCTAAAGAAACTAGCGCATTTGAATTATTTTTTCTAATCTTTGAGATTGTTGTGATGCCAAATTTATGGACAAGATATTATTGGGGAGAAAATAGGCTAACTAACATGATCTATTACTTGGCCCAGATTCCTTATGGTTTGAGACCCACCTTATGGCCCGTTCTTATTCCTTGCCAAGAAAGAAACAAATCTGATTTTTCCATCTACCCAATTAAAAACATTTATTCAAGAACCAAGACTAGACGAGATACATCACAATCGAAATAAAAACTAATTAAAACAATTTAAATAAAAGCTAAGATATGCTACTCAAACAACGTAGAATCACAAATTGTAATGAACTCAAATCGAAATACAGAAATGGATAACAAAATGAAATGAGAATCAAAATTGAGAAATGGACCTTTTATTAATGAACAAAGCTGAAAATTACAAATCAATCGGGCTAAACAAAGCAACAATCCTTGGACTGAAACACCAAAATTGCGAAATGGAACCTAGGCGAAAAGGAAAATAATTGCTATAGACGTGGAGATTGTAAATACCACTTATGCCTCTCGAATATAATCCTTTGTTGTAATAAAAGGTAGTCTTAAATAAGCAGACTAAGAAATTAGAAGACTTTCTTTTCTAA
>NW_017674222.1:45811-64155 GCF_001879085.1 Nicotiana attenuata
TCATTACATACCCCTTCCTCTTCAAAGAATCCTTGTCCTCAAGGATTGGAGTCAAAGTCTGGAAACTTGGCCTTGATGAACTGATAATCCTCCAAAGTAGCATCTTCCGGTGGTAGGTTCGACCATTGTACTAATACTCGTACCACAGCAGCATTGTTCCTCTTAATTAGTTGCCTTTGTAAGATTGCCACTGGCTTGACTAAGAATTGGCCATCCTCAGCAGTAATAGGCAGAGTGGTCTGCACTACTACCCTATCTCCTACCTTTTTCTTCAGTAAAGAAACATGGAACACAGGATGGACCTTGGATTCAGGAGGAAGGTCTAACTGGTAAGCCACCATACCCACTCTAGCCAGAACTTTATAGGGACCATAGTACTTAGAGCTTAGCTTCAGATTCTTTCTCAATGCAAGGGAGGTTTGTCTATAAGGCTGCAGTTTCAAATAGACCATGTCTCCCACTTGAAATTCCCTGTCGGATCTTCTTTTGTCAGCATAGTACTTCATCCTTTCTTGAGCCTTATTGAGGTTGTCCTTCAACAACTGTTGCATTTGTTATCTTCTCAGAACTGTGTCTTCAGCAGCTGGAAATACCGTCTCCAATAAAGGTCCTAAAGATAACTGAGGGGGAGTGTAACCATATAAAGCTTCAAAGGGGGTGCAATGCAGGCTGGTCTGGAAGTTGGTGTTGTACCACCATTCTGCAGCAGTCAACCATTGTTCCCATTGTGTTGGTCTACTAGATGTCATGCACCTGAGGTAGTTCTCCAAACATTAATTGACTCTTTCAGTCTGGCCATCACTTTGAGGGTGGTAAGCAGTGCTGTAATGCAGTTGAGTCCCCAAGAGCTTAAACAATGACTGCCAGAAGTTACTTAGGAATACCTTGTCTCTATCAGTGACTATGGACTCAGGAGTTCCATGTAAACAATGTAATCTTTTCCAGAACACATCTGCTACTGTTGCTGCTGTATAGGGGTGAGCAAGGGCTATAAAATGGGCATACTTGGTCATTCGATCAACCACTACAAGGATCACTTCTTTGTTGTGGTACTTTGGTAAACCTTCTATGAAATCCATACTAATGTGGCTCCAAGCTTGATTAGGAATGGGTAGTGGCTGTAGTAACCCTGGGTAGGCCATGTTATCATCCTTGTTTTTGAGGCAAATATCACAGCTGACCACATAGTCAATGACCATCTGCTTCATTCTAGGCCAATAGAACACCTGTGATAACCTTTTTAGAGTCCCCAGTTGTCCTGAATGTCCACCTACAGGGGAATCATGAAATGTGGAGATCAACTGAGTTCTGAGAGTACCATTAGTACCAATGTAGATCTTTCCCTTCCTTTTGAGTATGCTGGAAGTATAGTGCCAGATGTAGGGTCCTTGTAAAGTCACTACTGCCTGACTAATCACCTCTGAAGCTGTAGGGTCCCCTTCATAACTGTGTGCTATCTCCTGCATCCAAGAGGGAATTGAGACACTGATTGCCTGCAATGTTCCTTGAGTGTGGCCTATGTGGTGTTCTGAATCTTCCTGTTGCCTAGATAAGGCATCGGCTACCCTATTTTCAGCCCCTCTCTTGTATTGTACTTCATAGTCTAGCCCAAGTAACTTGGTTAAGCCCTTTTGTTGTATAGCTGAGGTGACTCTTTGCTCCAAAAGGTACTTCAAACTGTGGTGGTCAGTTATAACTACAAAGTGCCTATGCTGCAAATAGTGCCTCCACTTATCAACTGCATTCAACAAAGCCATATACTCCTTCTCATAGATTGACTTACCCCTGTGCTTGTGAGCCAAAACCTTGCTGAAGTAGGCTATTGGCCTACCTTCTTGCATAAGGATAGCCCCAATGCCACTGTGACTGGCATCTATCTCCACTGTGAATTCTTTAGTGTAGTTAGGTAGGGCCAATACTGGTGTAGAAGTCATAGCCCTTTTGAGGGCTGTAAAGGCTAGATCAGCTTCCTCATTCCACTTAAAAGCATCCTTTTTAAGTAGATCAGTTAAGGGTCTGCAAATGACCCCATAATTAGCAACGTACTTCCTATAATATCCAGTTAACCCCAAGAATCCCCTAAGTGCCTTCACTGAGTTTGGTCTAGGCCAGTCTATCATGGCTTGTATTTTAGAAGGGTTAGTGGACACCCCTTCTGCAGTTATGATGTGCCCTAAGTACTCAACCTCAGACTTACCGAATGAGCATTTAGATCTCTTAGCAAATAGGGATTGTTCCCTCAATGTATCAAAGACATCAACTAGGTGAGTCACATGATCCCTTTCAGATAGGCTGTAAATAAAGATGTCATCAAAGAAGACTAACACAAACTTTCGTAGGAAAGGTTGAAAAACCTGGTTCATCAAGGCTTGAAAGGTAGCTGGTGCACAATCCAAATGGCATCACCTTGAACTCATAATGGCCTAGATGAGTCCTGAAAGCTATTTTATTCACATCTTCTATCTTCATCCTGATCTGATGATAACAAGCTCTCAGGTCTATTTTGGAAAAGATCACAGATCTACTTAATTCATCCAAGAGGTCATCCACAATTGGTATAGGGTATTTGTCTTTTACTGTGATGTCATTCAGTCCTCTATAATCCACACAGAACCTCCAAGTCCCATCCTTCTTTTTGACAAGCAATGCTGGTGATGTGAAGGGTGATTGACTGTGCTGAATTATGCCATTATTGAGCATCTCCTTAACTTGCCTTTCCAATTCATCCTTCTGGTAGTAATTGTACCTATAAGGCCTCAGGCTGACTGGCATGGCCCCAGGCTTCAGAGGAATGGTGTGATCTATGGTCCTTACAGGGGGTAGGTCGTAGGTTCTGCAAACACATTAGGGTACTGCTGCAACACCTCTGTAATGGCTTCACTTACTGGCTCTTGTTCTTCTGCCACTAAGGAGTTCATCATGAACAAATGGGCTATTAGGGCTTGCCCCTTCTTCAACATTTTTCCCATTGTTCCACTAGAAATTATGCTCAACTTACCCTCTTCTGAGATACCATGTAATACCAATTTGTTGCCCTTCTTGCCAATGGTAACACACATCTTCTCATGATCAAACTTGGTGGGATTATGCTTTTTCATCCGGTCATTTCCCATCACCATATCACAGCCTCCAACTGGAATGATTAGTAAGTTCTCCTGGAAGGGCCTGCCTTGCATTTTCCATTGGTATCCTGTGCAGATGGAGGTGCACATGACATAATTTCCATCAGCCACTGTGACTCTAACTGGTGGACAATGCTTAGCTTGGTAGCCTGTTTCCTTAACTGTGGTGACATCAATGAAACTATGAGTGCTGCCAGAATCAATCAGCACTATTAGCTTCCTGTTCCTTATGGTACCTCTAACCAAAATGGTGTTGACTCCCCTGTTGTCACCTGATAAGGCAGTCATACATACAACTTCCATCACCTCTTGCTCCAGTTCTCCCTCAATAACCAAATCTGTGTTTGGTTGTTCCTCTACTACCTCATGGTTCTCAGGAGGGTCTTCTAATGCTCCCACCATGCAATTCAGTTGCTTCTTCTTACACTGATGACCTTGAGTATATTTTTCACCACACTTGTAACATAAGTGGTTGCTCTTCCGGTATTCATAATCTTCTGGACTAAGCCTGAAGGAGTTTGGCTTGACTGGTGTTGTAGCTGGTAATCTGGAGCTAGTAGGATTGCTAACCACCAAAGAGGGTTTGGACATGGCTTTAGTCCTCTTGTGGGCAGCTTCTATGGCCTTCTCCTGCAGTCTAGCTTGTTCCACAGCAAACCTTAGAGTCGTAGGTTTGAACAACTTCACCCCAAACCTAATCTCTTCCTTAAGAGCTCCAATGAAGCTGTAGATGAAATGTGATTCATCTAAGTGTGGGTTCCTTTTTAACATTTGAGCCTTCAGGTCTTCAAATTTGCCCAAAAATTCATCAACTGATCCTCTTGATTCAACTTGTTAAACTCTTCTACTATGTCTCCCATTAGTTCCTCCCCAAATCGAATAAGCAACTCCTCCTTAAATTCAGCCCAGCTCACTTCACCCTTACTTAGCACCAAGGAATCGTACCAAGTATCAGCTAACCCATTCAGATAGTGTGTAGCAGCTTCCACCTTCAGGTTGTCTGGAATCTTATACAGGTTGAAGTACCTTTCACACTTTCGAATCCACACCTTGGGCTCATAACCTTCAAAGTAAGGCAGTTCCCACTTAGGAGTAGGGGTCTGCACAGCTGGAGGTCTATTCTGCCTCAACTCCGGACCTGGCATTGGCAAAAGTCCATCCCCTTGAGGCCTGTCAACCTGAGCTCTTTGGGAACCCTTTCCAAATTCGTCAAACTTTCTAAGATCAATTCTAAGGTATCTTGTATCCCCGTTTGAGTACTGCGCAATTCCTCTTGAGTGGCCAGAACTTCACTCAAAATCTCATCGTGCCTCAACAGTTTGTCATCCATAACTTTCAGCCTTGTTCCTTCAACCATTACCCCTCTCACAGTCGCAGAATCGAGGCTCTGATACCAATTGTAATGAACTCAAATCGACTTAAGAAAATCAAAATACAGAAATGGAAATAGAGTATTTTGTGGGACAATTTTCTGATATATTGATTAAAAGAAAATCTAACTATTACAACTGAATGAGAAATGATGACTTCTAACTAGGCTCCATAGCTACTGTACCTGAAGAAGAAAGAGAGAAGAGATCTGTTAGGAAGAAGAAGAAGAAGAGAATGAGGAAAGAGAAGAGAGAATCTAAGAAAGAGAAGGAGGAATTACTTCTGTGAACGATGCCTTTCTCTCTCAGCTTCAGTTGGTTATAACAACCTCTTGCTGACGTGGCTCAATCTAGGCCCTTGCAGTTCATTAATTCTAAAATAATCTTGACCGTTCATTCAAAATTCTGTTAACTCCCTTTCTTATTTTCTGTTATAGCTGATTTCAGCTCCTACTTCGAATCCAGCTAGCAGCAATAGTATTTAGGGAATTTGATGGATCATTACACAAATCAACCAACACTCGCACCAAGCTATCATAACAAAATGAAATGAGAATGAAAATTGAGAAATGGACCTTTTATTAATGAACAAAGCTGAAAATTGCAAATCAATCTAGCTAAACAAAGAAATAATCCTTGGACTGAAACACCAAAATTGCGAAATGGAACCTAGGCGAAAAGGAAAATATTGTTATAGACGTGGAGATTGTAAATACCACTTTATGCCTCTCGAATATATCCTTTGTTGAATAAAAGGTGTCTTAAATAGCAGACTAAGAATTAGAAACTTTTCTTTTCAACTGAGGCACAGTAAAACGTTAACATGACTTCCACCAAATTTTGCAATTTTAGTTTGCAAATTTTAGGAGAAAATGGGTCTTATTTCTTTGTACTAGCTTTGGCGGATCGGAATTTGGGACACAATTAAGTTTGAGGTTATTAATGTTAATTGCGTAGAGTTGTCTTCACTCTACAGTAGCTTAACAAAGAGTGATTAACTTGTGGAAAGGGCAAATTCCACTTGAATAGGAGCCGTCAATTTAAGGTTCGGCTGGTTTTTTTGTTAAAGAAGGGGCAGAGTCTTAGCTAGGTCTAGGTTGAGGAGGAAGAAGGGGTCTCTTTTAAAGTGTTAGGGCTTTATGGGTATTGGGCTTGGATTTATGGGCTAATGGTCCGAAAATTAGGCCTAAAAAATGGGTTGTTTGAGCCCAGATTTTATTCTTTCTCCTTGAACAAGACTAAAATACTACCCCATTTACTAATTAATCCTACTTAAGTAAAAATAACTATTAAAATAAAACTAACCGTTAAAACAAACCTATTTTTGGTACTTTTCAAATATCAATCCTAAAAATAAAAATGAGATTAGATTAAAATCATCGCAAAAATTAAAATAATATTCCTACCAAAAATACTACTCCCTCTGTTCCAATTTATGTGAACCTATTTCCTTTTTGGTCCATTCCAAGAAGAATGGCCCCTTTCTAAATTTGGTAACAATTTAGCTTAAACTTATAATTCTACCCTTAGTGAGAAGCTTTATAACCACACAAATACTCTGGGCTCCTTTTTGACTTGTTTAGGACTACAAATTCTGAAAGTCTTAATTTTTTCTTAAACTCCCTGCCCAGTCAAACAAGTTCACATAAATTGGAACGGAGGGAGTAATATTCCTGTAAACAAAGTGAAACTATTTTTGTATTTTCGACTTTTATGAAAGGCAGATAAACTAAAAGTAACTAGATAAAATGTCAATTAGCTAAATAAAAGAAAATATTTTTTGTAATTTTTATTTAAAGATAAAATAAAGTTAAAAGTTAAAAAATAGTGAAAATAATACTATTAGACCTAAACTAATATCTACACACTAAAAATGTGATAATTCTGGGGAGGATAAAATATTACATGTCTACAAAGTCTGCTCGAGTTCCAGGCAACAATATGGATAGATGTTCACAACCGCTACGAGTCGAAGATAAGAATTGAGGATGACAAAATCGGTTTCCCGGCTTCAACTAAGGGACGGTACCGAGAGAAGAATAAGGAAAAGTTGAAGGATGATTTTGATGCAAACCGACGGTCTTCCAGAGGTCGATTATTGCCCCACGAAAGGTCCGAAGGACGCGACATAGGTTTTCGGTCAGCGAATAGGTTCGTTACTAATAAGAGATCGGATCGCAGCCGAAATAACAAATCGTTGCAAGACAAAGAGGTATCGTGACCCCGAGACTCCACCTACCCTATGCTATCCGAATACAATTTTAATGTCAGCATAGTGGAACTAGTGTCGGCTATGAGGAACATTAAGGAAGCACGTTTCTCGAGGCCGATAAGATCCGACCCCAGTTAGAGGGATCCTAATCTATGGTGCGAGTACCATGGGACCAATGGCCATCAGACTGGGAACTGCCGACATCTGTGCGAGGAGGTGGCGACATTGCTGAAAAGCAGCAATCTAAGAGAATTCTTAAGTGACCGGGCTAAGAACAACTACAGTCACAACTGAGATGACACGAAACCCTCGAAAGCAGGAGAAGATCCTGCTCATCTGACGATCAACATGATTTCCGGAGGGAACGGGACTAATGGTATAACCTTTTCAGCAACGAAAAAGATGAACGTATTGGTGACCCATAGCAAGAGACTCTGGGAAGCCGCTGAGGACAATATCACCTTCACTAAGGAGGACGCAGATGGACTCCTACTACCGCACAACGATGCCCTGGTAATTTCCCTTGATGTTTTAGATTTGAAAATTAAACGTGTTTTAGTGGACCCGGGGAGTTCAGCCAATATTATCCAATGAAGAGTGCTGGAAGAAGGCAAGCTAACCGAAAGCATTATTATGGCCACAAAGCTCCTCGTCGAGTTCAATATAGTAAGCATGACAACCAGAGGGGAAGTCCTGTTGCCACAAATGCGGAAGGGGTAATGAAGATGACCCTTTTTGAAGTAGTAGACGACGATATGGGCTACAATATTATTCTTGGAAGAACATGGCTGCAAGAAATGAAGGTTGTGCCATCAACATACCATCAACTTCTAAAATTCCTAACTCTAGAGGGAATTAAACAAATAAGAGGAGATCATCCAGCATCAAGGGAGATGAACGCGATCTCAGTTTTCGGTAGCAAAAGAAAGGAGCATGTAACACAACAATTACAGGAACCGGCGCCTCCTCCCGAGCCGAACGAAGTCAACAGAGGGGATGAGTTATCAAAATCCTATCAGGTACCAAGATATTTCCAGGTGCCATAAGAAACAGACGCAACCAAATCTACAGTGGAAGAACTCAAGCAAGCGCATTGTTTGAGAAATTCTTGGAGAGGAAATTCCATTTAGGGATAGCACTAAATCCCGAGCTCAGGTCAGGATTTATAGAATTCCTTAAATTTAATGTTGATTGTTTTGCGTTGTCTCATGCGGATAGGACAAGTATTCCAGCAGAGGTGGCCATGCACAAGTTAAGCCTCGATCCTAACATCCCTCTAGTAAGAGAGAAGAAACACCCTATTGCCGAGGTCAAAAACAAATTCGTCAAAGAAGAGGTAACTCGATTTCTTGATATAGGTTCAATCCGGGAGGTAAATTATCCTGACTGGCTAACTAACGTACTAGTAGTTCCAAAAAAGAATAACAAATTTCACATATGCGTAGACTATAAGGATCGAAATAAGGAGTGCCCAAAAGACTCATTCTCATTGCCAAACATTGATCAAATGATTGATGCAACGGCCATGCACGAATTGATGAGTTTCCTAGATGCCTATTCCGGGTATAACCAAACCAAAATGAACATAGAGGATCAGGAAAAAGCTTCGTTCATAACGAAATTCGGCGCATATTGCTATAATATGATGCCTTTCGGGCTTAAGAATGTCGGAGCCACTTATCAGAGGCTTATGAATAAAATGTTTGAAAAACAAATAGGGAAAACCATGAAAGTTTACATAGATGATATGCTTGTTAAGTCTTTGAACGCAAGTGATCATCTTAAACACCCGCAATAAACCTTTGACATCCTAAGGAAGCACAATATGAAGCTTAACCCCGAAAAGTGCACATTCGGAGTCAGCTCCAGTAAATTCTTAGGGTTCCTGGTGTTGCAAAGGGGGAACGAAGTCAATATTGATCAAATTAAAGCCATCGAGGAAATCCCCAACTAGATATCAAACGTGATATAGGTTCTAAGGATTAACAGGACGACGAGCCACTTTAAGCAGATTCATTTCCCAATCTTCAGAAAAATATCATCACTTCTTTTCACTTCTGAAAAAGAAGAACAACTTCGAGTGGACTCTAGAATGCCAACATGCTCTGAAAGATTTGAAAAGGTATTTATCGAGCCCTCCATTATTATCAAAACCGGAGGAAGGCGAATTGTTGCTGATTTATTTAGCAGTCTCAGAGGTAGCGATAAGTGTCGTTTTAGTCCATGAAGACAAAGGTACGTAATATCCTATTTATTATATTAGTAAAATTTTATCTGGAGTGGAAACTCGCTACCCACACCAAAAAACTGGCCATAGCTCTCGTAGTTGCCACTCAAAAGCTTAGGCCTTATTTCCAATGTTACCCGATAGCCATGGTGACAAATATCCTTCACAAACTTGAAATTTTAGGTCGATTGGCCAAGTGGGTAGTCGAAATGAGTTGAATTTGACCTAGAGTATAAACCTAGGACTGCGATCAAGATACAAGTTTTAGCAGACTTGTGGCCGATTTCAGTTTTGGACTGATGCCTTTGGCCACCAAAGAAGCAGTGATGGTGTCGAAATTGACATCGGGAGTCTGGACCTTGTTCACAGACGATGCTCCCAACGTGAAAGGGTCCGAGCTCGGCATAATATTAATCACGCCCTCAGGAGAAACCCTGAGACAGCACATAATTATAAGAACTGTCCCTTTGACTAACAATGAAGCGGAGTATGAGGCCTTGATTACAGGACTCGAGTTTGCTCGGGGACTGGACTCCAAGGTCATAGTAATCAAATGTGATTCCCAATTAGTAGTAAATCGGGTCTACGGAATCTTTGACGCCAAAGAGGAAAGCATGTAACAATATGTAGTGAAAGTCCAGGCTTTGCTTGCACGGTTGAGGGAATGGTCAATAACCCATATTCCGAGGGAGGAAAAAGTGGAAGCAGATGAACTCGTCAATCTAGGCTCATTTATGGAAATGAAAGGATCAGACTCCGGTATGGTCATGCAGCCTATGCATTCGATATTAGATGTGGATGGCTATTATGAAGTAAACGCGACTAATTTTGCTTGGGACTGGTGTCGATGCCCCCTTTTTCTCGCGAAATCGGGTTTATGACATTTGGGCGGACAACTCTTTTCCTTTTGGGAATCGGGTTTGCAATTTAGAAGAGTCGCCACCTAATGGTTGAGTGCATTAGGACACTAAGAATAAAAAAAAAGAACCAGAGAATGGGTAAGGGCTTGAAATTATCTCGGGGGGAAGGTGTTAGGCACCCCCAAGATCCACTATTGTGGTTCCCGGTCATGCTATAATTGTGACTTTAAATATAAACAACAAGTAAACATACAAGACAACTTTCACATAACGATGGCAAACAAGGGAAGTATAAAAGTTAAATAAACATGCTGAAGTTCGGAGATAGGCGATTTCATAATTATTTAAGGGATATACAAGTGCAGGAAAGGGGGAGTCAAATAATTGGTACAAATAATCAAACAAAGGAATAAAAGAGGCGGAAGTTTGGAGAAGAAACAATGCTGGAAATCAAATAATTAAAAGAGATTTTTTAGTGATTGAAGTAAAAGAAGAAGTTTAGAGAACTGAAAAATTAACAGCTTTTCTAAAAAAAGTTCTGGAAAGAAAAGAAAGTAAACAGATAAAGAGGGAGGGGGTCCTAGGTTTATACATAACATGGATCACCCCATACAACACCCGGTAACCATTTATACACGTGGTGCTATCGCGTGGTCATCATATCCATGTCTACCCTTACCCACCCCGTTAAGGTATTAAATCGCGGAATGGTCTCGTTACTTATTGCATGCTATTACCCGCCCCAATCCTATCAGTCCCGGAGGCAGTTGGGACCACTAATCCTAAAGGGAAGGGAGATTGGATTTTCAGAGTTTTAAAGGACAAAAGTCTAGTGCGACAAACAAAACACATAAAAGCAGTAAAAGGGGAAACACATAACAGTTAAAGGCTCAAATAGGCCTCCTAACTCAAAGCAACGATTTGTTTAGCATGACTTACAGGTACTGGTTAGGTCCTTAATGAAACTTAAACGTTAAAGGGGTGGCTGATTTATCATATATTTTTAGATAAGAAGTCCAAATTAGGCCTGCCTGCTGGTTGTAATTATTAAAGACTGGTATAGTTAATTAGTTACCTAATGGTTTGCCTAGGTGAGACCTATAGGCATGATATCTAACAAGGTAAAGCATACTGATTTTTAAAACGGTTACGTAAGTGCAGGAATCCTATAAGCATGGTATCTAGGATGCGATTGACTATTCTTTAAACCCACAGATTGTTTGCCTAGTGACATATGCATATGCAGAAGTGCAGAAACTTATAGGCATGACTTCTATATGCGGAAATGCAGACACTTATAGGCAGGATCTCTATATGTAGTAATGAAATAACTTATAGGCAGGATCTCTATATGCAGATACATAAATGAAAAGGATGTGATTGCAGAAGTAAAGACCTAAAACATGATATCTACCCCATATGCATAACATGAGTGACCCTCCCCCATTTTTACTATACACCCCATAAGTTATTACAAGATTATTACAACTTGAATGTATCCAGAAAAAATAAAGAAAATTACATCAGAAAAAATTCCAACCAAGGAGAGCCTAATTTAGACTCCTAGTCTGAAACACAAAATAAACCAACTTCCAAAGATCAGATTTCCAAAGCCTTTCTCATCTTTGGGTTTATCAAAGTTCCAAAGAGCTTCATGAACTCCAGGCAGTGCTTACACCCAAATATATTGCAGGATCAGATTATAGTGCAGTGTGGAAGAGCCAGCCCTCAAATGTCCAAGTTCAGAGGGAACTCAAGGTCCCCAGGGAAAGGCTCATGGGAGGGGGCAGAACTTAGAGTCTAAGAGTAAGTGTAAGTGCAATAGAGGGGGAGTTAGGGAAGGCCATGACAGGCTAGTGGTCATGCCCAGCAATTAGGAATGCTGGCACACCCCTGACCAGCCTGTTAGCTAGATTTGGGAGTTAGGACCCATTGAAGGTCAGGTTTGGACCTGGGCAGTAACTTGGATACTGTCAGGCCATGAACTTTAACTCAGCACATAGAAGGGAATGGGGGCATGGGAAATTTATAACAAACAGTAAACATAAAAGAAAGTAACATATTTAATACAGAACATGAGCAGCAAAGTAGGCAAGAGTGTAGTGACTGTAAAAAGAAACACATAGGGAAGAAGCTGAAATCAAAATCGAGACATACCAGTTTCAGGGAAAACAAATAAGTAAAACAGCAGTCTTGAAAAGCCAAGTTGCAAGCAAAGCAGCACAAAAGTCTCAGAAGAGAGTAGATCATTGAAAGAGTATTGTGAATGAGAGTATGCGTGTGAGAGTATGAGTACTGAACTTAGGATTCAAAAGTTCAAAGTTGTTTTAGTGCTGAAGGGTCGAGCCCCTTTTATAGTTGTCACGACCCCGGTTCGCCCTCCGTGAACCATCGTGATGGCACTTAGTCTCTACGACTAGGTAAGCCTAAATTGCGGAAAAAAAACCAAAAATTTATGGAAGTAAAACAATTTAAAACAGAAATAACCAGTGTGTAAATGTGCCGCTCGACAAACACCATGTTTAACGCTCAAAATCAACACATAAATCCAAGACCCGGAAACCCATGAATCACAAGCTAAGAAGTACTACACAGCTCTAACTCCAGAATGTCTAAAAAGAACTGAAAATACAGAAGGGCTAATACTAAACAGCAAGAATAGAAAGAGACTCCACGGTCTGCGGACGCGGCAGATATACTTTGAAGTCTCTACAGAAGCGCCTCGCCTCAAGGATGATAAGACTGAGCGAAAGTACCTGGAGTTGCACATGAAAAACATGGGCAGAAGGGGCGTGAGTACACCACAGCGGTACTCAGTAAGTGCCAAGCCTAACCTCGGTCGGGTAGTGACGAGGAAGGTCAGGGCCCTACTGAGGTTAAATAATATAATAGCAGTATGAAAACATGCAAAAATAATGAGTACAACGGTGAAATAAGACAGGTTAAACAAGGAAATAACAAATACACAAAGAACGGAGTAAACACGGAATATGTACAGCTCAATACCAATGGTAACAATGAGGATTTACCAGGATACCGTCCTGTAGTCCTTTTCTCAACTATCCAGTGGATCTCCCGGGATACCGTCCCATAGTCCATCATATGTGTATATCCGAAGGATCTTCCGGGATACCGTCCCGTTGTCCAACTATCAATATGCAGGGGGATCTATCGGGAATCGAACCCGCAGTCCCAAAGTAAATATGCAGGGGGATCTACCGGGAATCTAACCCGTAGTCCAAAAGTAAACAAACAAGGGGGAAGTTACCGGAATCCCACATCCGTAGTCCCAATGTAAATACGCAGCCACAACAAGAAGATATTCAGCAATGAAGTTCAAAGAAATACAAGGCAACAGGTAGTTCTAGCCTAACATGCTTCACGTAGTACAAACAAAGCAACTTAAGCAAATAGGCAATTTAGATCAACTAAGCATGCTTTTCTAAACTAACACAACCTGTAATTGCAAATAGAATAAAGCAGGTAAGAAAGAAACTCAATCTAAATATTTAAGTAAAATCGAATTTTCAACAATTAGCTCAAGTACGCGCTCGTCACCTCACGTACAGGGCATTCAATTACCAAACATCATATCCTAAGGGGAATGTCCCCCACACAAGATTAGACAAGCCACTTACCTCGAACCGGCTCAAAATCAACTAGAAACCACGCTTTTGCCACGAGTATCCGACTCCAAATGGCCCAAATCTATTCAATTCAATTACATATCATAGATAACATCTCAAGCAACTGATTCTACAATTTAATTCAAAGCTAATACGCGAAGTTATGAAAAATGACCAAAATGCCCCTCGGGCCCACGTGCCCGGAATCCGAAATTTTTTCGTAGATAAAGATTACCCATGGCCTCACGAACTCAAATATATGATTTTCTCTAAATTCCATACCCAAAATCGTGGTCAAAATCAAAGAATACTAGTTTTCTAGGTTTTCCCTCGAACCTCAAGTTTTCTACAATTTTCCAAGTCTAAATCCATATATATACCTTGTATATACTCAAAACTAGTAGAAATCACTTATCTCATGCTTGGTGATGAAAATGGTACTCCAAAGTTGCTCCAAAATCGGCCCCCATGGAAGAAATGAAGTGAAAATGAGCCAAACTTCGATTTTTAAAGAAACCTCTCTGCCTCCAGCAATTTCCGCATCTGAGGAAATTTGACCGCATCTGCGGTTATGACAGCAACCAGCACTTTTCTCGTCACGGAAATGAGCATAACTCCCTCACACGATGTCCAAATTCGACAATTCTTTTTGTGTTGGCTCCGAAATTACGATACGGATCTAATGGCTCAATAAAAACTTAATTTGGAGCTCATTTGCTTAATATGGCACCCCTTTATGTCCAAAGAAACGACGTTGAAACATCAAATAAGAGCGCGATACAACACAAAACACACCCGAGGCCCCCGGGACCCCGACCAATCACACCAACCAGTCCCAAAACACAATACGGACTTGATCGAGGCCTCAAATCATATCAAACAATGCTAAAATCTTGAATCAACCCCTAATCCAAGCTTTATGAACTTTAGAACTTCCAACTTCTACTTTCGATGCTTAAACCTATCAAATCACGTCCGATTGACCTCAAATTTTGCACACAAGTCATATTCGACATTACGGACCTACTCCAACTTTCGGAATCGGATTCTGACCCCGATATCAAAAAGTCCACTTCCGGTCAAACTTCTCAAAAACCTTCAAATTTCTATCTTTAGCCAAATGGCTCCAAAATGACCTACGGACCTCCGAATTCACTTCCGATCACGCTCCCAACTCCAAAATCACCATACGAAGCTGCTCCCAGACTCGGAATCCCAAACGGACATCGATATCACTGAAATGCACTTCAACCCAAACTTATGAAATTTCTTTCAAAATGCTACTTTCCACAATAGGCGCCAAAATGCGCCCGAGTCATCCAAAACCCGATCCGGGCATACGCCCAAGTCCGAAATCATCATACGAACCTGCTGGAACCTTCGGATCCCGATTCCGAGGTCGTTTACTCAAAATTCCAAATCCTAGTTAATTCTTTCAACTTAAGGCTTCCGAAATGAGAATTCCCTTTCCAAATCAACTCTGAACTTCCCGAAACTTAATTCCGACCACGCGTACAAGTCATAATACCTGAAATGAAGCTGTTTATGGCCTCAGACTGCTGAACGACCTGCTAGAGCTCAAAACGACCGGTCGGGTCGTTACATCCTCTCCCACTTAAACATACGTTCGTCCTCGAACGTGCTGAGAACTACACTGAAGTAGTCTGAAATTGTTGTTTAACTTCTCATGCATCTTCCCGTGCTACCACAACTCAGTTGAGCACATCATCTCGATCAATTCCAAAGATATTCCCTTTTATTCAAGCAAATAAGCCTTAGAGCCCAATTCCAACATCCAGGATTCTATGCCCGACCTGTTTCCAACATAAGATCACCATATATTCACTACACGCTATACCCAAACATGGTTGCATAACTTTGCTGAATTCACACCTAGCATCACTTTACTCACCGGACCACAATAACATTTTCTGATCAACTTAGTCAAAATTCCACGAATCTGATGCTCCCATTGCACCCCATGACATACACAGGTCTTACTCTAACTCTTACAATGCCGCCACAATGGAAGAGATGTGCAGAAATTCATAATCAACTGCCGAGTCAACCAATAATTGAGTCTATACTTCTGACAAGAAACATTACCTCATTCCGAACCAAATAATGATCTGCTCCTTAATATATTTCATGTAATCAGATTGCACTGATCCTAAATCCAACAATCTCGTCTCACCCAGTACGAACTGCTCAGGCAATAAGCCACCCCGACATGACCAAAAGTCTCATATAATGCCACAATGTGCCAATAGGCTACCAATTAGAATGCGATACAAAAAGGAAATTGAACTCTGAAAAGGAATTTCAATTACCCCGCTCGCGAATCGTACATGCGACGCGGGTGCACATCTAATATGAGCTTCCTTCGGAAAATAGGAAACAGAACACAATAGACAGATATGGGGAACTGTACTGAACATCACACTGTTGTGGCGTGCAACCCTATCCAAATAACATACCCATGGCGGCATGCCACCCGATCCAAAAAACATACCCATGGCGGCGTGCCACCCGATCCAAATAACATACCCATGGCGGCGTGCCACCCGATCTAAATAACATACCCATGGCGGCGTGCCACCCGAGCCACACATAGAATTTACATAAGGAGATATACATCGAGCTAAACTGCTCATTATAACAAAATTCCGAATATCGGTCATAAACACGCTTACTATACCTTGGGGAGACATATAACACTATAATCCACAAACTCGAGCACAACTGAGGTGCGATATACGATATGAATCTCAAGAGCCATCCCGCTCATATAACCTCATCTCTATGCGGAACCTCAACACATAAGAAATTCACCAAGCCGTCTCACAACCCCGACTACTCTCCCATAAGAAGCGCATGGATGAAATGAAAAATCCGGCCTGATATAGAGCCCATACTCATATTTAAATCCATTCACAGACCTCAAGCCGATTCTGATCATACCGAACTAGGCCATTGACCTTTCAAGGGTCCATAATCACCCCCTTTTCCCATAACACATAAGAACCACCATTATAAATGGAGTAATCCTCCACAGTCCACAACCCAATAAACCGATTGCCCTCCAAGCATCAATTCTCAATTTAACGATATCTCCACAATCTTCATACTTGGTTTAACTCTTCAATTAATCGAGTGACTAAACGCCACACTTATACAACCTTCCCGTGGGGCACACTCCCACAACCTTCCGTAAAAGATAACAAGTATGCGTATCCATACCACCAGCCGCACTAACGCTAGGGAAGCGTTCAAGAATCCATAACCAGAATGCAAGGCCTTTTTCACAAAACACCGATCTCAGGTGACGCTGAAGACGATACCCACTTACTTTAAACGTCGAAACTCTTTTACTGCTCATCCGAGCTCGCGACATCCTTGTCAACACCGAACAGCAACCTCGATCCTCAGTTCAAATTCCATACCACACACTGTACCAATATGCCAATATACAATAGAACACGATTTTCATCATAGCTTCGTAACCACTGATAGATTAACACTTCATCATATAAAACTTTTCACTTAACTCACTTCACGAGAACCATAGGACCACGCAGGTGAATTCTCATAACCGTAGAATATGCAAATCTCTAAGTAGTGGTCCAAGCCACCATAACCCTTCCGGGATCCGCCTACACATGACAGGCCATAACAGTGGAATACTTCCGAATAACATCAATTACGGCGGTCGACAAGCTTCACACGCGCCGTTACGAATCACTTGCATAACTTGATCACGCTAAAAGAACTGATCATTACCAGCAACATGCCAATTCGACTATGGCTATCCAATCCCTCTTCTTCCAATTTATCCTTAATGGCCATAGAAACAATGATAACTCCATTCAACACTTAACGCACTCCATCCGCACTCATCCTGAGTGACCCTGAATCAGGAGACCATGCTGTCTCAAATCCCACGAACCATTTCGTACCTCCCAATTGCTACATCGCAAGTCAAAACTTCATAGAACATTCTGTGCCTCTTCTCATAGGCTTCTATCAAGCTTGATTCTTAACCGTACCTATAGGCTCGAAATCATTAGGCATCACACTTTATCCCTTCGAATTCACTAGGTCCGTTGCTGAGAGCCACCCGCTCTGACTAGGTCCCAAATATAATCAACTCCGAGGCTCCACTGGCATATGAACACGCATCTCAATGAAGCATTGACTGAATCCCTTCCCTTAAAACCCGCATCTATACAAGGCATGAATCTTGAATCCTTCCCCAAGGTTGAACATGAGCCAATAAGGCCAACCATAGCACACCTTTAACAATTCCTTTGCTCAATTTACCACTTATGTTCTTTTCCTGCAGCTGGAATAGCTCATCAATATGCTAATAACCCGAAACCTCGCAAGTAGATAACCATACAACCCAATCGTAGGCGGTGGGACTCTCCCACTTAGCTTGAAGCTACTATTAGATAACTCTGAAATCCACTAGGATTTCCTATCTCTTATTGACATGACCATGCGCAATCGACCGCAAAATTCCTTGGGATCTTTCTATAAAACCCCCTCTTTATACTCTGAATCATCAACCATATTCGCACGACCGATCCCCTTTGCGGTATCACCAATAGAATACTTTGCAGAAGTTTCGCCAACCACGCGACCGCTAACCTGCTCACAGGGAATAACCCCCATGTGGAACACACTCTCCGACACCTTCCAACGTCGCCGCACGGGGTACAATCACTGCGGCATCAATGGCCCATCCTAAATCTGAGCTCACTCTCTAGCTGCACCGGTCCCTTCACTCCTCGTGAACATCAATTAAGTATGCGACAACATCTTTCCAATTCAAAGTTAGGTTGTATCCTTCTTCCTTTCTAGTAGCTCCTTTCCGTTATACCAAATCTCATGCCGTATAATGGCTCATACTTTAGATTAATCCGAA